>NW_011352500.1:139340-147738 GCF_000735185.1 Notothenia coriiceps
TTAATTGTAACTAACTTATACTGAACGCTAATTTATTCGTATATGAAGACGGGGTCCCCTACGGTGGGGACTTTAGAGGACGGTGGGCAGGTACTTATAAACCAGATCTAGGCGGGGGGACCTTCCCTCCTGTCTTTTAGATCTAGCCGAAAATAACGTAAAATTTGAATTCCTGTCTTATGAGATTATTCCAGATATGCTTATTCAAGTATGACCCATCAAATAAATCAAATTTTTTTCATAGGCGACTAAATGTCTGCCAGAGAAAGGGTATCCGCGCGCACTCAGAGTCAACCCTTCCGATTTATTTGAAAAGTGGACTTGCGACGGGCGGAGACCGACATATCTTTCTCTATTGGAGTCACTGGTTAGTCTCGAGTCACACGCCTCAATTTTAGATGTTCAGTAGACTTGAGACCGGTCTCTACCTGACCAGAGTCACGCTGTGTGTGTCCGTCAGGAAACACGCTGTTTACAAGTAGTTCCAGCAAACATCCACTGATAAACTGCGATGTTAACAACCTCATGATAGCCTCATATGTTTTTCACTTAGGATCGTACCTGTGTTTAGTCTAGAACAAGGTAAATGTGTGCATTTTATTATAAAGTTGTGTATATTTACAAACTGTTGCAAAAACTAAGAAGCTTATAAACATCAGGTTTAAAACTAAAGGAGCTTTACAAAAAATTAACCCAATGAAATATGTTTGGAGTTTTATTTGAGTTATTAATTTACATTTTTTTGTCAAAGAGATGCTGATTTGAAACCGCTGTTACATACAGTTACGGCATTTCCTGTTTCTGCCGGAGAGAGGGGAGGCCGTCGCAAAGCTTGCCGCTGTATTTAGACCCTTAACCCTTAATGGAGGGAACTTCATTCAGCTGCGAGTGTGGCTACAGACAGAGTTCACTCCGTCACTCAGTCCTTCGGCGCCAATCGATGACGTCGTAGGCCCAATCCCAAACCACGCTCTACACCCTACCCCTACACACTCCCCCTCCGTGACGGAGTGAACTCCGTGGAGTGACACTCACAGCTCAATGAGGCTCCTCCTGTCAGATGGAGCGAGTAAATACAGCAGCAAGCTTTGGGACGGCCTGCCCTCTCTCTGGCAGAAACAGGAAATGCCGTAACTGTATGTACAACGGTTTCAAATCAGCATCTCTTTATCTATAATTGTGTTATATATATATATTAAAATTGGTTTGCCATGAATTTAGTGATGGATTGTAAACATTTGAAATGTACCATTTAAGTGTTTCTCAGATATAAGGTTGTTGTTTTAATAAATCAGACACTGATGGTGCAGCGCTGTACTGTACCTCTTTTTAGGCTTTTTGTCCCTAACAAACAGTATAGTGTTTGCGCTGATCAGGGGGTACTTGGCTGACAATGTTTTTCAAAGGGGGTACATTATTGAAAACAGTTTGAGAACCACTGATATAGAGAACAGAGATGCTGTGGGTCATTGTCCAATCATTACCTGGGAGGAGTCATATTCCATGGAAAATGATACTGAATTCATGATAAAACAATCACCAAAGCCAAATGAGTCCAAGCATCATGTGTGTTTATTGGTGTTTTTATCAGTTCTGTGGAAGTCACACAGGGTGACAGTTTAATTGGAAGAACATTGAGAAAGAATTGTGACACACACACACACACACACACACACACACACACACACACACACTTTTTTTTTTTTTTCTTTTACTTAACGTTAGCTTTCTAGCTAACACGACAACACATGCACGTACCTTTCTCTGTGGGGTTTTTTGTAGAGACGAATGAAGTTGGTTGTTGTGGCGGTCCGTGTCACTGATCTTTAGGCTGCAGACCCTGCATACCGTTGTTCTCTTTTTATTACCGTCATCGACAAAATAATCCTTGAATCCAAACTTCACGATGTTTGGAGTAACGCTAGCCGCTGCCATGTTAGCTGACACTCCTGCCTTCTAGTGGGTTGCCAGGTTTGTGCGCATGGCGCTATAATCACGTTTTTCGAAAAAAAATAAACGTAATATCTCACTACAAAAACAAACGCAAATATTTAATTTTAAACAGTCAAGTCCTTTCAAGTCATCTATCTCAAGCTTAAGTCAAGTGTCAAGTCATGAATACCAAGTCAAAGTCAAGTCTTTTATCAATGTTAGTCAAACAAGTCTCAAGTCAAAAAATATGTGACTCGAGTCTGACTCGAGTCAAGTCATGTGACTCGAGTCCCCTCCTCTGCAAAATACCTATTGTTTTTGACAGTTTAGTTTGTACATAATATATATGGTACATAGTATTTCTAATTCTGCATTAACAATTTTAACAAGATCACCAATAATTTGAATCATCAGGTTAAAATATGTTTATTTGCAGGACTCCCAGGCTGACTGTAAAGTAAAATACAGGATAGATTCATGATGAGGGACTTCTTCAACTGTAACAGTACCCTTGTTGAAACTGTGTTGGGCAGGTTAAGGCAGTCTGTCTCTGTCTGTTGGCCAATTACTGAATGTCTCTCAGCACAGAGAAGTGAGGGTCTCACCTTGTCTGCCCCAGCTGTCCTCATAGATCCCCAGTGTGTTGTGAAGTGAAGGCATGGTCAGGGCCCGTCATCTGGCTGGCTGCTTTGGTCAGTTGCTGCTGCCTTGGCCGGGCTGCATGCTCATTGGCTTTAGGCCATATACTCTGAATAACGGGAAACTTAATGTCTTTCAGTACTCCTCTGTAAACACATATACTGGCTAAACTGTTTTAAAAAGTGAAATAAGTAATAATAATAATAATTCATTTATTTTATATAGGCGCCTTTCAAGGCTCTCAAGGTCGCCGTACAAAGACACAAAAAACAAGATACACAATACATAACACCAGCATAAGAAACATAAACAAGACAATGCAGTATATAACAAATACAATAAATAAAACAGAGGATGTGTGATGGATAATGATCATGGTGGATATGCGAGTGTGAAGAGATATGTTTTGAGACGTGATCTGTAAATGGGGAGAGAGTCAGTATTGCGGATGTCAGGTGGGAGGGAGTTCCAGAGGCGGGGTGCAGAGCGGCTGAAGGCTCTAGACCCGATGGTGGTTAAACGGAAGGGGGGTGCAGTGAGGTTGAGGGATGCAGAAGACCTGCGTGTGCGGATGGGTGTGTTGATGTGCAGGAGGTCGGAGAGGTACAGAGGATTGAGGTTATGGATGGCCTTAAAGGCGAGGAGTAGAATCTTAAAAACTATACGGACTATAAGTAGTGTTGCATATTCAAATCTATTTCCCCTTTTTGCCAAAAATAAACAAGTAAATATATATTTGATTAACTAATATGACCTGAAACATGAACATTTAATTTAAGACTCCAAGTTGCAGTTGCAAATATTTCCATGTCAACGCTGTTGATCCATCCACTGGCCATTATTTGGCTATTTCAGGTTACAATTGCCTCACCATTTTATTGCAAATGTATTTTCTTTATAAATGTATTCCTCAGTCTGCTCAGGAAAGAAGAGCATAATTTACCTTACTTTTGCCTGCCATCATTTCCTACAAATAATGTTATATCCCTTATACTAAGCAACGTGTTGTTATTTTAAGCCAGCAAACATAAAAAAGTACATGTTTTTGATTAGTTTCTTTCATCTAAAGTCTCATTTGTAATAGGATGTTGGTACAAAATACAAAAAGCAACTGATAAATGACAGGCAATATATTTGTACATGCTCTCCTCAAAACAGTTCCATCTCTTTCTCAGCAGACCCTACATAAGCTAACATACTAAGCATCTTTGGGTTCAAGAAAAGCGCTATAGAAATATGATTTATTATTATTATTATTACATATCCCCTGGTGTGTCCTGGGTGTGAAAATGTGTCAAAATACTGGTTGCTCTGGTCAGTGCTCCTCTGGCCTCACTGGACTCACTAACTGCCTAGTTTATGTCTGTCTATCGGCTACTTGGATACATTTGGCCTGTCTTGAATATGGCCTTTCTGTCTGTTACCCAATTACTTTCCCAGAGCTAAGACCCCTGACCTCTCTTCTTCTAGGACAGGCGTGTAGATCCCGTGTGTGCTGTAGTCATGTCGCTGAAGGTTGGCCCGGTCAGAACTGCTTCAATGAGCCAGGGGATATCTGCCTGCTTGTGGCTGGGTGGTATAAACCACCATAAAGTATAAAGAAACATGATTGTATGCCTATAGTTGATGTTATCTCTCTATAGAAAGATAGTTTACCCTACCTGTAGGAGAAAAAAATAATAATTACAGGAATCTTCAAAATTTTTCATTTTCTTTGTAGATTTTTATCATAAATTAATTCACCAATGGCTTCTTTCTTTTTGGCATGGGTTTTCCGTAGACATGTGTGATATGGCACCTGTGAGAAATGGTAAACTACAACTGTCTACCTTGGCATTTCTGTCTTTGCCTGCCTGTGCTATGACTCCCAATTATTTTTCCCGGGCCAAGACCCCAGGACCCTCTTGAGAAGAGAGATGGACGAGTGGTCCTGGGGAGGGTCATGGACTTTTCAAGATGTACTAGCAATATCAGAATACATTTACTGAAAGAACAGCAAGCACACACACAGTCCACATTATTCTCATACTTAAAATACAGCATATTTCTGTCAATCAGGCTTTTAGCAGTTATGTCCGTGTTCATTCATACATACACGCACACACACACTCATGCAAATTCATGCACCAAGTACAGGCATTTGCTAACTAATGAGTTCACATGGGGTTCAACGTCAAACCTCTGGGGCTTGGAGAATGTCAGGGGAGTTAAGCACCGGTGAAGTGGAGGGTATGGCTGTGTATGAACTTCTGTACCCATGTGTGCAGCAGCCTGATGTGTACACAAATTGTTACTGTTATTCAAAACATATCAACAGAGAACTCTTTTTAGTAAACTGTTATTGTATCAGCACAAGCTCTCTGACAGCTTTGAGTCTCAGATGTGACATACTGTATCAGCCCCTAAAACCCTCAAAAGACAAGATCTTGAGAAGGATTAAACACTTGGAGCACCTGCTGTGTCAGTGAGAGGGAGAAATGTGTCAAAACTAAAAACAACAGAAACAAATCCCGAAACAGGCAATGGATCAAAAACACCCTCTGTGCATACAAAAACCTCACATTAGATGCAGTAGCAATCTTTAATGGATACAATATAACATCCTCTTGCTCACTTCATAATCTGAGCAGTGAGTACCAATGTGGTTTCAAAACCAGAGGCAAGGCTAATAATAATTAGACTAGAGGGGCAAAGGGCCACTGACAGGATCATTTGTGACTCAACTAAAAAAACATTAGTGTAACTTCAGGGTCTTCAGACAACCAAGCCATCTGTTTTTAGTTTTCTTACTTTTTTTTATGAGGAAACACATATTACTGTTGATATGAATATTTTCATTGACCCACATGACTCTCATATCTTCAAAACAGTGCCCTTGATGGGCATTGTGGAAATCATCTTTGCACTTAGAGAATGTGTGTTGTTTGTATGAAAATGTAATAGGAAATGCAATCTTGCACCTAAATCGAAAAACATGAATGGCAAATGATTTAATATTCAGTGCTTATGCGACTGTATACAGTATTGTGTATAGCTTACAGGATAGGAAGAGGCACAATCATGTGAACCATTTCATTGTGTTATAACACGTTTTCAGGACCGCATCTTTGAGTTTATTTATGAATTTCCTAAAGGATGACAAAATGGCATTTTCTAGTGATATTTTACATGTGACAGTGGAGCATTTGCACATTTTAGCATTTGCAGGGAGATGTTTCAGTAGTGTCATCACAAATAGAAGACAGGCATTATTACATTACCTCATTATTCAACCCACCCGTGACTCTTCCTCTCTCTGTCATTCTCTTCATCTCACTTTCCCTCTGTCTGTTATCCTCCCCTCACTGTTCCACACACATCTTATACCCTCCAATTCCCTTGGTGGCAGCCAAGGCTCTAACTGACAAGCTTCAAGGGAGAAAGAGAGAAAAGGAGATGGCAAGAGAGAGAGCGAATAAGGTAGAGAGAGGCAGTGATATATACACAAGCAGAAAGGATCCTGGCACCAGAGTACATTGTTTTCGCTCTTTGCCATGTTTCCTATTTTTCGCTTTCTTTATCCCCCCCCCCAACTCCTCCACTTCCTCGCTGCTCCCTCCGTCTGCCTTGCTTTTTAGTCTGCTGCGCTCCAGGCAGATCAAAATTCAACTCACTGATGTGTGACTAACGTTAGGACACACAATACGCAGCCACAAACTCTTTGATCATAATTCCATTTAACAGTGAAAATGTTCGCTGCAAATAAAGAAAGGAAGGAAGGGGAGCGGTAGGAGGGGGGGGGGATAGGGACATTATTGTGCTTGTTTCTCAGTCTTCATGCCCCATCAAGCTTGAGATGGTCGGTTGAATTTCAAGAATATAAAACGAGTACTGTACGCAATTAAGGATAAATTATTAGAAATATGCCCATAGCAAAGACAGATGTTGTATTTTTATTTATTTGTATATTCATTTTACCTCATTTACATCAAAAGCCACATTTCTTTATCAATTACTGTGTTCTTAAAATAGTATGGCTTAAAATAAAATGCATGCTTATCCCTTAACTGAATACTGATTTTTTTTTTTTCACAAGTCTTTTTATTTCATTATCGTGTACATTAATCGATGCCATTTCATTTATATTGTAATATCACAGTACACTCACTACACTCCCCCCTCCCTCCCTCCCTCCACCCGCACATGCCCACAAGGGCGAAACCAAAAAAAATGCTTATCAATATAACTTAAACAACAGAGCCATGAAAAAAAAAAAAAACAGAAAAAGAAAAAACCCACATCAAAGTAAAACAAACAAATAATTATAAAATACAGCGACAATGTAGACAATGACAACACCACAACTAGTATTTCCGGGCGTCAGGAAAAATAGCCACAGAATGCACCATTCCATCACTGAGGTAAAAAATGTGTTATCTGATCAATGAAAAGTTTAAATGTTGGGGGACGTTCATTCTTCCAGAGTAAAAGTATACATTTCTTGGCAAAATATGTTATTGTGATTAGTATTCTGTAATGTTTGGGGTTCAGTTTAAAGTTTGGCATGTCATTTAACAGCAAAAAACATAGATTTAGGCTAATTTCGATGTCTAAAACGACTTTTATGAGAGCATGAATCGAATCCCAGAAATATTCTGAGGTGATAATGTATGTTTTAAAGTGGATTAACAGAATATGGCAGGCTCATAGAACACTTAGCTCACCGGACACAAGTAGCAGGTGTTGTATGCGGACGGGTATGGTATTGGGGTGGTGGTGGTACCCGGTGAGCTAAGTGTTGTAATGGGCTTGGGATTGGAAGTGTGGTCTATGACTTGAGCTAAGTGTTTGTAAATGGGATTGGGATTGGGATTGGGATTGGGATTAGGATTAGGATTGCGAGTGTGGTCTATGACTGACCAAAAGCCTGGGGGGGTCTGGGGGGGTTATTTCGTTTTTACGTACAAATTCCCACCGGAAAATAACACCGGTGGGATTCCGTGTGGACACGTTATTAGTACGACAGATTAGTCGTAGAACTATACGGTGTGGACACTCCACCCTACCTAATAGAGCCGTTTCCTCTTCACGAGTGATAGTGTCTAAAAAAGTCTAAATACTTGTTATAAACTCTCTTTACCAATAAAACACATACATCTTTTACAAAATCTAGAAACTCAAGTAGAGTACTTTTTACCCTCGTTTTTGTTTTCACAACACAAATATAAAAACAAGTCACATAGAGTCTTCTCACTCGGAAGACTGTCTCTAAGAAGATGAAAACCGTCATCTTGAAATCACAGATCAAAGTGTAAGAATGTCCGATGGTCACTGCTTAGGGCTACCCGGCCATGACTTCAGCAGGCGAGCCTGCTACACCCGGCCAGCGTATTCAGTTAACTGTTAAATGATCGCCATGGCACCACCCGACCAGCCTATTCAGTGATCGTGGGTAGGGGGCAACTGTTAAATGATCGCCATAAATGAACGCCATGGTTCTACCCGGCCAGCTCCCAGGGCCCGACTAAAAATCAGAGTCAGGCGGGGACGTCCGATGATTAACGACGTTGACCAGTAACTTCTACAATCACATATAAAGACTATAAGTTAGTGACACAACCCTAAAAGAGTTGAATGGTACCCACCCACAAATGACATTCAATTACCGTCTCTCTCAGATATTTCACACATCCAACGTTTTAACAAAAAATTTTGTATCATAACTTGTTTTAAACATATCTTTGATCAGACTAGTGAACCGTTAAGTAAAACCAGTTAACTTTTGTTGGTTAAAATACGTCATATAAACGCAAACTTTAGGTTACTACTTAATTTAAGGACAAAAGAT
>NW_011352500.1:147783-168210 GCF_000735185.1 Notothenia coriiceps
AGTGGCCTGTGTTCATCGTCCACAACATACGCCTGCCCATACCATAACCCCACCACCACCATGGGCCACTCGATTCACAACATTACCCGAACCCTAACCTTCACACTAACCCTAACCCTAACCCTAACCCTAATCCTAATCCTAACGCTCACACCAGATACTGACTGGTTTTCGGACCCCCCCAGACCCCCCCAATAAAGCAAAAATGCATGTTTAAGGGTGGCCTTTTATTGTGGCCACCCTAAGGCACACCTGTGCAATAATCATGCTGTCTAATCAGCATCTTGATATGCCACACCTGTGAGGTGGGATGGATTATCTCGGCAAAGGAGAAGTGCTCACTATCACAGATTTTTTCAGATTTATGAACAATATTTGAGAGAAATGGTTATTTTGTGTATGTAGAAAATGTTTTAGATCTTTGAGTTCATCTCATGAAAAATGGGAGCAAAAACAAAAGTGTTGTGTTTATATTTTTGTTCAGTGTATCTCAGAAGAGTGAGCCTTCTGACAGAGATTCTTCTACTTTTGGCAGTAGAACTTTAGTGTCTAGTTTCACATTCTTACAGGCTACCAGTGACGAATCCCGATGGGCCGGTACTGAAGTCGTCCGCTCGGACGATGTGGGCCGGTCGCATAAGTCAATTGACAATTTACTAGCGGTACCGTGGTGGGCTGGTCGGATAAGTCACTAGCACCCATCCCCCGTTGACAATTTACTAGCGGTATTTACTTGCGGTACCAAGATGGGCCGGTCGAGGGTCCCGGGCTGATTTTTAGTCTCAGTCCGCCCCTGCAGGCTACTAATTGCTGCAACTGGTCATTGAAGATGTTAGTGTATATTTCTGATATTCAATCACTGTGTTGGGATTTTCTCAACTTACCATGGGTGGGTGTTTACTGTAAGTTAATGGCAGAGAGAGTCTATAAAGTGTGTATTCACAGTCCTAAAGAAGCATCGCCAGATTCAGAAAAGGGAACGTTGTGAATTACTATCTCTAAAAGATTTATCAGATTACCTGCTTGTTCATTTTGCATTCCCTGTCTAGTAAATTCCCTCAAGAGAAAAGAATCCCCCTCCCACCATGTTCTTCTTCCCAAAATGTGCACTGTGCTCAACAAAAGGAGATAACTGCACGACAGTAACATGCTGTGCAACAGTCGATGTGGCTAGTGTAGCTGAATCTTCCTCCCTGAGGGTTGATTTATGCAATAACTCTTGTACTGCCAATATTCTCAGCAATGAGTGATGATTCTGGAGAAACAGAATGTGAAAAGTCTTTTGAAAGTCATCCCTTTCCCCCTTGGAACCTTAGGACCCATCATTGACCCCAGTCCCTTGGCAGGATCAAACTAAGAAGGGTAGTTTGGAAGTGTCCATGGAGTTTAAGCTTGTCTTTTAGGCTTCTCAATGGCATGACAAGCTGTCAGGAAACACTCCTCATGCAGCCTGTCAAGTGCCTCTGTAGTTGTTCGGTTGAGCGAACTGCAATGAAGGTAACTGTAAACTTTCCAAGATGTCATATTACAGTACAATAGCCTTGATTGATAACTATAACACAAGCTTGTGTGATAAATCATACAACTAGGTTTATTTTTTTAGTGAAGGTGTTGAGTACTGTTCCACATTGTCTTATTCAGAGTATCTTTTAAATGTATTTAATCAAAGACTATTTTGAAGGTCCACCAAATACCCCTGAGAACACAGAGGACGGAAATAAACATCTGAAGCAGTTTGATTTACTCTAAATGTCCTGGATTTTGTTTTCTTTTGAAAGAGAAAGGAAGGAGGTGGCGGTAACCCTCTCGGTCCTGCATAAACATTTATATAAAATACTTTTCCTTGACAAGATGGGGTAGAGGTTACATCACAGGCATTCTAAGATGTGTGTGTGTTTGAGTGTTTGTGTGTGTGGGAAGCTGTCGGCAGCAGCTATCTCGGCAGGTGGTCTCTTGCACATGTGAATACCCAAAAAGCTGACGCTTTCTGTCAGTGATCACAACCAGCAAGGTGAGAAAAATGAGAAAAAAACTCCTGATGAAAGAAAAAAAAATGATACATTCAGCACAACATTGTTCAAAGAGTTTTTCAAAACCTATCCAAGTGGTTCTTCTGCAACAAATAGTTTGGAAGGCAATGGGTTTAAGTAAATACTGAATTCATTATTGAGGTGATCTGAACTCACTAATAAACATGCAGTACAGTTGGCCCTCATGCTGGGAGGAGATGTATGACTGTATACAAAATGGCAGGATCTTTTGCTTGTGCATATGGCGTGTTACTGAAGTGTGTTTACAAGAGAAAGATAGGAGAGGAAGATGGGGAGATGAATGCCAAAAGAGATGATGGATGACGAGTGGTAGATGATGAGGGAGATGCATAGTGAGAACATCAACGCTTTCCTTGACACATCAGACAATGGCATGTTAACAATATTCATGGTATATACATCACAAAAAACATAACCCTCATTGTGTGATTTTTTTGTCCTACTTTTGAGCCACAATCCTTCATGGAATCCTGCCGGTGTTTATGATAGCTTTAAACAAGCCTGACAGTCACCTGCTACATGTTATTCTCCAAACTGAAAGGACTGCAGCCCATTCACTATATAACATAGTTGTCATTATTGCTGTAAGGCTCATAATGATAGGCTAGTTAAGGCCAATATGCTACCTTTAAGAATTCCCACTAGCTTCATGTTGAATTCGATACACTGTGCATGATATGTTGATGCTAACATGTAATTGAATATTAAAAAGCTAAGCTAATAACAAGCTCTGTAAGACAGGGGGGGGGGGGTCAGTATCTGTATTGGAGATACATAACTCCATTGTTGAAATAGCTTTAAAATGAGTGTGTTACCTGTAATGGACTTCAACTTCAGTTTAAAAAAAAAGTATATCCAAAAGGAATACAGAAACAATATTATTGGCAATATGTGTACTTGGGTATGTCAAGTTTATAGTGTTGATTGGCTTACAGCAGTGGTTCTCAAACGTTTCACGTCAGGCCCCCCTTTGGAGAGAAAAAAAAAAAGTCGGGCCCCCCAAACACAAATAATCACGTAATGGGCCAAGTTAACATTTATTAAAATACATCAATATGAACGTGAGCATTCCTTTCACTACTGTAGAATAGTGATAATAAAACAATACTCCATAAGTCTGTGTGCTCAAAAAAATTAATACATAATACAATTGTGCAATCCCTTTGCTAGAACAACAAGTTATAATACTTTGCCACTTTGCAATCTATGCAAAAAAATGAAAAGAAAGAAAATGCTGATATTTGGCTAAGCATTTTCTTTCTTTTCATTTTTTTGCATAGATTGCAAAGTGGCAAAGTATTATAACTTGTTGTTCTAGCAAAGGGATTGCACAATTNCGACCCCACATCGGTAGGGGCGTCCGAAATGAGGTGGTACATCTGTAACAAGACAAAGTTTCATGTCTTGCTAACGCATTTTCTCATATATATTTATATGGCAGATGCAAGTATCAGCGAGAGCAGCAGCGCATTTGCAACTTGGAAATATAACCACTATTTTCAATTTGTGTGGATAAAGGACGCAAAAAATATTAATTACGGTAAAATGTAAACTGTGTGCAGGACAGAAAGCATTGTCCACATCGAAAAACAGCAATGCCAATCTCCTGAAGCAATGTACATGGGGCTATACAACTAGTCGCCAAAGACCCCACCGTCTCAACCACCGGCAGAGACCCAGATGGAGCAACACCATCTAAACATCCAAAAAACTTTTTTTAAATCACCCAGAGTCAACTAAATAGATTGATTGCCAGGTATGTTGTTGAGGACATGCTGCCCATCGCAACGGGCGAGTCTGTTGCCTTCAGAGAAAGTCAGCAAAAAACAACACAAAAACTTGTATTGTTATTGTTAATATTTTTAAAGTAAAGTAAAGTAACTTATTACTAGTTACTTTTATAATTGACTAACTAATAAAGTAACTAGTTACTTTTTTGAGAGCAGTGACTATAACTATTACTAATTACTTTTTAAAAGTAACTTTCCCAACACTGCTCATAAGTAGCATCAGCAGCTCTGCTTCTTCTTGTCATTTCGTCAGCTTTTTTTGACTTATATGCTTGAATAGAATCAACTTAACACACCTTTGGTACCAGTTTCTTTTCTCGTTTTCTGGATTCTCAGATATGGCATGAAATGGCCATGACAACATAACAGGATACTCACTGAGTCCTTTCATCTGTTACCAACCAGGAGGAATTTATACACCTCATTACATCTTAGCTACAGTGCTATTTTGCAGGCTGATTTTTAAACAAATCTGTTCAATCTGAACAAATCTGTACAACACCTTTTGATATTTAAAGATAGTGGGTTTGCACAGGATGTCACGTGTTGCACTAGTGACATTTCTCTCTGAAAAATCAGTATTAGGAATTTTACCTTCACCTTCCATTGGCTCAACTTGCTTGACTCCAATGTAAAACTTGACTAATGTACTGCAGAATAGTACCAGGTGTAACCATAACATTTGCTCTAGGGAAACCAAAAACGAGTAAGTTGAGTTTAGTATTGCAGAGCTGCAGAATAAATCCGGCATTAGTGTATAGTGCATCCACTACCTTTCAGCAAAACAAGAACAATGTGGAAACTTCTTGAACCATACAAGATGGACATGGCAGTGCCCTGTTTTTACTCATTTTGCTCATTTCCTCAGTTGTTAGAAAAGGCTATAGAACACATTATTGTCCTAAACAAGTGTTAGATACCTCTGCTGTCCTTCCCCGTTAGACAACATCTGGAAGCAGTTGAGGAGGCATTGTGACAGGGGGCTCTTTAGATCAAGTCTAATATCTCTGGCTTCACATATTTCACAAACTTCACAAAAAGAAACCAACTCCTGCAAAGACCAAGGGGAAGTGGATGAATATTACAACACATTCGACAGCAGACAACCAGGAACTGCTGGGTTCATGTCAAAGGTGTCCCACTTTGTACAGTAAAAGAAGAAGCACACCAGCAGTTTGTTCCCCTCGCCACATTAGATGTTCAAAACAGTCTGGTTATGTAAGACCCTCATCCATCAAAATGACTAGGAAAATCTGCTGAATGCCTACTTGTGTCGCACAAGAAATAACCTTTATCAGATATCCTTAGCATCTCCTCTGCCTCTGTTGCTCCTTTTGTCCGTAAAGTTGGTAAGGATGCAAGTCAGAGAATCTATCATCAATCATTTAATTTGGCACCAGCAATAAAACAATTTAAACCAAAATAGAAGAATATAAAACAATAGATACAGTCAATTGTATGCGGCACGAAACAACAGTACACATCCCTCTGTCTCAGAATGGTGCAGTAATACTGGTTACTGAAAGCTACTAATCACTAACTCAATCAAGAGATGTGTCCTCCCATCCTGAAACTCAGGTTTAAGCCCATTGTGTTTCAAGAGTTTGACAAATATACAAAGAGAAAAGGAGGAAACTATTGTAACTTGACATATGACTTTTGCATTGCAAGCAAACATTTGGATCTGCTATTTTCTTGGAAAGACTTGCCATAAATCAATAAAGATATGAGTTGATAAAATCCTAATGAGAAAAGCTGAGATGTGAAATTAAGTTTTGGAATTCAAGGTTGAAATGAACTCAACTGAAGCGTCTAGAGGGAAAGAGCAGCAGGACTTGTTAATCCTTAAATCCTTAAAACCCTCAAGAAGGAAAAACTATGATTTAACAAGGGCCATATTATTTTTAACAAGCTTTCAGTTTAGCTGGGCACTCTAGCATTTATCCTAAAATCTATTGCCTTTGCTCAGTATCTCTGTGCCTCTGTGTTTCCTACACCCTAAATCTAACGTGTTTCCTTTTTACCCCTCCTCTTCTCCTCTTTCTCTCTCACTCTGTAAATCAATTTTGGGCTTCAGGCTGCTCTGCCTTGCAGGCATCTCTCTCTTTGATAGCGTTCCCACCACAACTACGAGTGTATGTGTGTGTGATAGCACCCACCACAGCTGAACAGAGGAGCCAAGCCAGATTTACAACTTCTTTGTAGGATTTTGGTACAAACTCAGCCGTGTTGTAGCCAAAACGGCAACTTAAAGATTCAGACACACACACAGATGGACACACATACAGCCCAACATCTCACACACATGGCTTTGAACAATGGGGATGTGAAATTAGGAGTTTGTTCCCCCGCTACACATGTAGGCTTAGCATTAAAGAGATAGGCAGGGAAAGACAGAAGGAGGGAAAAAGAGAGGCAGCGCTTTGAAGGCAGATGTACCTAAAGGCAATGTCCTTCAAAGAGTTTGTTGCACAAAGACATTTGATGAAAAGTGTTTACCGACGGACGCAGAACAGAGAGAAAATTATGCATAAACATGAGAGATGATGAGCTGATTCCCACATGTTGTAGTTTTATAGGCACACACACATGACCTTTCCCATGTGGCTTTGTCAGTGTAGACAACTTGGGATAAATCCAAGCTCAAATTATCTGTGAAGCTAATTCAATCCTCATTAGAATAAAACACATTTGACAGGGGTAAAAAATAAAAATATTTGGTTTAGGGGAAAAAGTTTTAGTGTTGTCAAGTCTTTTAGTAGAAAGCTATAGGATTAGGGTGGAATATGTGTGTTAAACTGCTGTCACCACATGCACCTTAAGCAATAGGGTTATACACATAGGACAGTGTATAGGTTGTAGCCCCTGATGACTGGTATACTGCACTTCGAAGCACCATCTCTTTCACAGCATCAAAATTAGACAAAGAAATTGGGGGTCTTACACACTGTCCTCTCTTGCCTGTAGGAGAATGCACCACACACTCAGTTAAAACAGCGTCAGCATATTTCATACGCTCAGCTTATCCATGCCACACAGTTGTCAATCATGTCCCAGTCCTGAAAAACAACCGGCTCCACCAGGTTGCTTCTGCATTGGAAAACTGCTGTGAATGCACCTCTCAAAGCCTCGTACTAAACCCTCAGTGCTATTCTAAACTGCAGTTCTAAACAAATGTATGGAAAACTGTGCAATAACGGAGCGTGGAATGTCACACATAAGCCGGCAGCGTGGCCACCTGTCTTGCAAGTGATCCCAGACTTTGAACTCACATTAGCTAACTGCAGTCAAGACCTCACAGTGGGTCATGCTTGGTTAACTGTCTATGGTCCATCTCGTGTGGAACAGCTCCACCTGTTGACGGATGACTGTGTAGCAAAGCATGTGGGAGGTTTGCTCTCCGACATACTGTGTTTATAAAGTGCCCACATTTGCAAATGGTTTTCTAAAGTGATATTCGCTCCACACAGCGGAGAGTTGAGCTTAGTTTAAAATGTATTAAAACAATCAGAATCTTCTAATTAAATTGTTTTACAGACTAAATATATACACTTCATTTACAAAGAACATATCTGGTTCTTTGTGAATATTTCTCGGCACACACCATTACCTCACTGTGTACTCAGAGTCCACTTTGCCCACTCCCCTTATAGGATTAACACCTCCTTTTTAACAACTAGTAGCAGGCACACTACTGCATCAAACTGTGTCTTTACCTGTAATAAAACACAACACATTATCTGTTTTGAGAAGATTTAAATATATTTTCCAGCACGTTCTATAGATCAATTTGAGATTAGATTTGTAAATAAGGTTTTAACAATGCCCCAAACACTGCAGATGTTGTAGCCTGATACATCTTTTTTAACATAATGTATTATTAATGAGGGATTACCAGATTCTACCTTCACAGTGGATTACATTAATATTCAACTGCAATACTCATACCAAACCCTTATTCATTTTCTTACAAATGTAATGTGCAAAATGATCAAAACTCTATTTTTAAATCCCAGCCTGGATTGGTTGACAAAGTACGTAAGTGCTCTGATTGGTTTTTTAACCTTTATTCCTGTTTGCTACTGCTTTCCCTGAAGATGTGTGTCTGGCAGCGAGACACTAAGATGAATTAAAGCTGCCATAAAACCTAACGAGCCTTGTGCTTCTGATGATTCTCTATTGAGATTATGAAATGTGAACTTTGAAGTTATAACATTAAGTCAAAGCATGACATCATGCCATGCTCTGGCAGGCTTCTATGTCAGATTTTCTGCTACAGCATTTAAAGTCTGTGAGCCCCTGTGGGTGGAAGTGATTTCACAAGATTGCCTGAATATAATGAGCTGATATATCTTGGAGTAGATAAGATCTTTTCCTTAAAATATCACTCCAATGATAGATTTCCTCTTTGCATACAGTATACAGAAGAGGAAACTTTGTAGGATTAGGAAGCAGAAAAGATAAGGAGCAAAGCTTGTGATTCATGTCACAATGATGCACTGTGACAAACCCTTTTAAACAACATTAAAACAATGTTGTTTAAATGTTTCTGTAGTTATATGACCTGGACAGCCTTTCTTATATTAAAATACACCTTTTGGTCCTGGAGAAGGCTCTTTCACAAAGACCTCCCAGACAAGTGGTAGGCACTGAAATCCACCATGTGTTTGGAGCTCTATTCATTTTACTGTCTCATTAGACCTGCTGCTTTGTTAATGTTAAATACTCACAGATGAACCCCATCAAATCCTTTTAGCTACTTGGACTAAAGATATCAGTTAAATATGTTGTTAATGATACAATCATTAGTGGGGGATTTTTGTTTCACTTCCCTTTTACTACATCTGGTTTTCTGCCTTTTTACACAACTATTGTACTTAACATAATGGAACATAGAACAGTTTAGGTCCTGCAGGTTAAACCAGACTCAAAAGGTCCCTCGCTGAACATTTCTCCTGTTTGAAAACAAAACAAGGGTTTCCATGGGAAAAGATTGCTCGATGAAACACTTTCCTATAAAGTTAAGAGCACTGTTTCGCATATATCCCATATACCCCTACTGACTCATTAGTCCCCTGCCACTTTATTGAACCTACATGTAAACACTCACAGCTGAGGGTTTTAAACTGAACCACAAAGCTTTCCTTCTGAAAAGTTCTCATCACTTCTGTTTACAGTATGGGGTTATGTGCAGTATTGCAGTAAGAATACACAACAGAGCCAAAAGCAAGGAGAACGAAGGGGTTTTGTCAATAGTAGGGGCACAACATAAGCTAAGAGACAGGCAATTTGAGAATATGTGCGCCAGAAAAGCTAAGGCATGCTCAGGGTCAGAACCACAGCTGGACTGGGGTCCTGATCCTGGACTTTGCCCACAGCGTTCAAACATATTTCTAAAACCTGTGTGTAGCTAAATCATAGAAGTTGCTTTCCTGGCTGGAGACTAAAATGTACTTCTGCTGTCTCAAGGCAAAATCAATCAATTCCAACCCCCCTTTCAGTCCGCTGCCGTGTTTCATAACCTCATGTCTAGGCTGCAGTTCTCAGCAAGACATAGCAGAAACAGCAGCCTGCTATAACCCAGTTGTAGCCTGCAGATCTTTGTACATGTCTCACAAACTCACTCACTCTTTTCTTTCTGCCTTCCTTGCTTTTTTATCTTCAGACAAAAAGGGCCTTTTTATAATCTTATTCAATTTGGTTGTAATGTATTTCCGAACTGCATCTCTAATCAACATGTTCTTTTTTAAATGTCAGTAAAAATTTCAAAAATTACATAAAAGAGCGTTAGTTTTGTTAATGCAGATTTATGTGAAGCATCATTAAAAAAAAAGTAACAGATGACTATGTTTTATTAATGCCCATTTTCAAACTGAATTTAAACATCTGAATGAGTTTAAACTGCACAAAAGTTGAAGTACAGAAAGCTGTTCTAAAAAGCTGAAACTAGTGATTAAAGAAAAAGGGTGTGGGAAAGAATTTGCAAAACTGGGACCATGTTTTCCAACTGAACAGGCTTCTGAAATTTCAATGAAAACTTGGACATGAAAAACTAACTGTAAACCACATGTTGATATGCATGACTTGAAGTATCATTCCTCTCACACACTTCCTCAAATATATAGATACAGGTACATTTGGTGGGTTTTTAGTTGTCCAGATGTGGTGCTGTGTGCAGTAGACGGTCCAATGGGACAGAAAGGAATGTAGAGTTGGCTTTGGACATACAGTGGGGCCTCTGTACTGCTCAACTCTCCCCAACCCTAAAGGTTGGAGATGGAAATACCTATGTCTAAGTGTGTGTGTGAAGTGTATGTATGATTGCTTGCATGCATACAGTACACACGCAGACAATCCTTCTCTTTCATGTACACACATATGCACACACATGTGCCCCTGCATATGACCCTTAGTGGCCTGTGAAGGGATTAAACCACACCAGGGTTCTGTGGCTGTCAACCTGTCCTCAGTGCCTTATGTGCGTGTGCGCACACACACACACACACACACACACACACACACACACACACACACACACACACACACACACACACACACACACACACACACACACACACTGGTTGTCATCCTGTCCTCCACCTCTAACCTCTTCCACAGGCTTGCAGATGCTTCCTGAGACCAAAGTCTAGGGGAACTGAAGCAAGACTTGCACCTTGTTTGACTGTCCTGTTCTCTGCTCGAATGTTCCCCTTAAGTGAAAAAAAATGTTTTGACTCAACTTTAGGATCTATATCAGAATCTAGTAGTTTAATTTCATAATCGAAGGCTATTTGAACAATTGGCCCTCATGTCTTTACAGTACATACCGTTGGATGTTCGGGGGCAAACATTGAATTGAATGATCTGTGTGTGTGTGTGTGTGTGTGTGTGTGTGTGTGTGTGTGTGTGTGTGTGTGTGTGTGTGTTCTGTGTTAACATTTAGTTGGGCTCTTCCTCTATAGAATGAGTATTGCTGAACATTCAGTTCCATCTGAGCATCAGCCATTCATCCCACTCAGCTTCACACATGATGACGGTGCCACCTAGAGGTGCATTTGCATGCTCTTGATGAATGAGCGATGCACAGATCACAACACGTTTTCCATGCAGTGTAATTATAGTAAACAATAATCAGTTATTATTATTAAGCGTTATTATATGTTAGATGTGCTTTAAAGGTTGTTGCTAATTATTAGAGAGGAAAAACTACAAAAGGAAAACAGTAGGCTAATGGATATTTGTATAAATGTTACATTGAAAGTTCTTGATTTATATGTATTCATACTATACCTCATGACATGCTAAAGCGCATGCAACATCTGTAATGTAATTACAATGTAATTGGTAAATAATGAACACATGTCCGAATACAGCAAATACATACCACATACTGAGTTAACAATTAGATAGCTGTTGTCAGTTCTAATTTACTTTTGAATTATTGTTAGTAATTCGTGCTCTCTCTCTCTCACACACACATTCACATACACACACAAACACACACGTTTTCTTCCTTGACTCTGGGCTCCAGAGATAGGATGACCCTCTCCGTGTGTAACAATGTGTGTTGGAACTAACAGCACCTCCGGGGTTTACTGTTGTGTGTGTGTGTGTGTGTGTGTGTGTGTGTGTGTGTGTGTGTGTGTGTGTGTGTGTGTGTGTGTGTGTGTGTGTGTGTTTGTGCGCGTGTGCACGTGATGTATGGCGGAATATACTGGTGTGTGTGTGTTTCATGCATCTCTTGGGGTACCCCAGGTGAAGCCAGCTGTATATCACAGCAGTCTCCCATGTGTAACTTCAAAGTTGCCGCATGCTCGGTTCAGGCTATTTATGACACAGTCACAGGAAGGACACATGTGTTTCTGCTGGGCTTTGTGTAACAAAACCTGGACATATATAACAATACTGCTCACCTTCCTACTGTCTCTATTTTCTTCTTTCAAGGATATCATGTCAGTAAGTTTCTCAGTTTTGGATCTGAGAGGACGGCAGAGAAATCTCTCCGGCCCTGGACAGCAGAGGCATACATGCATGCCATGTGTCCTTCACAGTTCACACAACTTAAAGCTAAAATAACCATGCTTTGAAAAAAAATAAAAAATACTTGCCATAGAGAATTTGATTCTCTTTATTGTGTTCTGGCTTTGTTTTTCAGCTCTGCTTGCAAACACTTGGACTGTCAGAACTTGAGGAGAGGATGAGATGAACAAAAGAGAGGACAAAGGAAACTGGATGAAAAACATATGGTGGAAAAAAGAACAGAGGGAATCTCTAAATAAACAAAAAGCAAAAAGTGCTTTGCTTCTCTACATTTCGACAAGAACGAAGGGGCAGTGTGGATCCCCATAGGCAGCAACCGGAGTTTCAGACCACTGCTGCTCGTCTCTCCATCTTGTGTTTTATTAACATTGTTTGCACTGTCTTTTACTTTGAAGTCTGTCATGAGAATTGAGGTATGGTCTGCACATTAGCATAAAGTTAGTATTATCTGCTTGGCTAAGACCTTGTCCTTCGATTGAATAAAACATAATTAAAGGTGGCATGTAGATATTTGCTGCAACTTATTTTTGAATGTTTTAACAGCAAACAAGTGTTTACAATGCAAGGTTTATACCATTGAAAGCTTTGCAATTGTTTTAGAAAAACCTTTGTTCGAAATCAAGTATACACACAATGTGGTGAAAAACAATGAAAACTATACAGAGTAAATGATGTTGATAAGTATGTATACAGTACGAAACAATGCATTATATTTATTTTCCAACAAAAGAATACTCAAAGCAATACAAAATCTGTTTTAGTGTCTGAGGGCTGCATTTTGTCATGGCATCATGTGGGAACTCACAGCACTTGATATAGGTTAGGGAAAGGTTGTGGTTATATTGTGAGGAGGGAATTATTTTTGAGATAATTGGTTGAATTGATAGAGCATTTATTAGAGATAAAACTCTAATTTTACAAAAAATAACCCTCACAAGCTGCAGCACATTCATTGTTACAGTATTTGCAAACTCTAAAAATGTGACACACTACTCTCGAGCTCTCACATTCCCCCTCCCACCCTCTGTCTCTCCTTCTGTCTGTTCCTGTGTGACAGAGTCAGTAACACCACAGCAGGAGGTGAAAGAAGGAGAGCTGGAGGCAGGAAGAGGGAGGTGGAGGGAGGCAGGGAGAGGGTGCAAAAGTGCAGCACAGAATCGTGTTCGACAGTAGAAGAGAGCAATGCAGAAACGTGTGACGCCGCAAAAAGGAGACGGACAAAATGATTTTGTCTGAGTGCGTTTGTATTAGTGGAAGGGTGTGAGTCTTTTCCAATAACTGCATGCATGTGTGTGAGTGATTGTGCGATTACGTGTGTCTGTGTTTGATTGTGTGTGTCTGTATGTGTGTGCACACTGAGCGGGGTGCCAGGCAGCAGCAGCTGGGAAGGCCTTCCTCTGTTCTCCTGTCATCAATAAATGATCAGAGTGGGCCATCTGGAGAGAGGGAACCACCAACCACCAGGACCTGGCACTGAACGAAAGACAGAGGAATAGAGAGAACGTGAGGATGGATGGAGGGGGATGCGGGAGGAAGAGGGAGATGGGGCAAAAAGGGACGAGGGGGGAGAAAAGAGCGAAATTAAAACAACACTTTAAGGCAACAAAAAGGGAAGAATTTCAGTTTTGTATCTTTGCTTCTTGAAAGTGTGCTTGGTAATGTGAATACGAGGCAACAAATAGACAGTTGAGGACACGCAGTGAGAACCAAACATGGAGACGGACGAGATTGGGGGCATGGAACTGCAAAGAAAAGAGAGGAAGACAGGAAACGCAGAGATGAAGACAGGCAGGAGAGGATGCCGTGAGATGTCAGGAAACGTTTAGGGCAACCTCCGGATGTTCAACCTAAAGGCACACACACATAAAGTACCCTATATATTTTCTTTGAATTATGTATCATTTCCTGAGCTAAAAAGGAACAACCTATTAAGGATAGTTTAGTGTGTAATCTTAAATAACCTTATAACAATGTGTTTTCAAACCAAATATGATCCTCTGCAGAGCTCCTTTATGTCATTTATTTACTTCAGCTAGTTATGGTATTCATTAAATTGTGCCTAGCACTACACCCAGAATGTATTTCATTGTTCAAAGCACAGCACACTACAATAAGCAGAGAGGAAAACAGTTTCTGTCTCCATCTAGTCTCAGAGAGACAAGATATGTAAAAATCTTACTCTCCCCATGACCAAAGGGTGAAATCAGGTTTTTCCAGAAGTATGTATTTGATTTTTAATACCCACATATGTTTTATCCAGTCACTATCTTATTCATTCACTCGTACATTTTCCATATTCACTTATTCCCGTTCAGGGTCACGGGGAGGCTATTGGCTATCCCAGGCAGCAAAGACTGAGCAGAAGCTAGAGAAACACATTCATGCAAATTCACACCCGTAGGAAATGTACAGCCTTCACTTCACCTGTCTTGCATTTCAGTGGATGGTGGGAGGACACTGGAGCCCCTGAAGAAAACCCAAGCAAACACAAGGTTGTTGATATATGACCAGTGCCATTTCCTGTGTAACCTCTGGTGCCTTTGAAGATAATCTGGATCACCTCCAGCTATCAGCAACTGATCTCACAGAGCCCTCTCTGGGACAAAACGTCCTCTGTCCATCCGCAGCCTGCACTCCATCTGAAGTTTTTTCAACCACCACCCTATTTTTCCTTTGGCTTGCATAGTTATAAATCATGTTCTGCACGTCAAATCGTTTTTGTGACTTGCAGGGGGAAACATTATAACTTCCTAAAATCGAGGATTATGTTGCTTTTACAATAGGTCACAATGTTTCCCATTTGGTCACTATCCTTATCAGGAAACGTTTCCGAGCCTGGAAAGAGAAGCCAGTCTGGATAAGTTTTAACTTTCTATTTATCGAATATCCAGCATGGGGGAAATCCAGTGCTTGCCCAAAGAAGTCCCATTGAATAGAACTCAATGAGAAAAATGGCTTCTAACTCAATTTTTCTGAAATCTCAATCGCTAGTTTAATATCTTTTTAAAAACAGGATGATGTAAGTTTACCCTTTTATAACATATTTCTATATCATGAAAGTTAATAATAACATTTTGGTAACCTCAGAATTTCTTTTTCTGTCTTTCTTGTTCTTTGCTCTAACCAGAATAGCGACTGCCAAAATGGTGACATCACGGTGGGTATGTTATCTTATTATACTGTACAGTCTTGATTCTGATAGTGGTAAATGTTTTCAGATACTTATACCATACTGGTCACTCAGCCCAACGTCTTAATCATTCTCCATTTACATGTACTTAAAAGTAAGAGGACATTTTTTTCTTGTGGCATCATAAAAACATTTAAATCAGGTTTATGATTTTTCATGAGATTCATGGTCACATATTCAAAAGTGTCATTTAACAACCCCCTATGTCTAACAGAATTACAGATGCATACTACTGTACTTATTATACATTCTGCAATGCAATGAAGACATTCCTTTGAGACATATAGAAGCATTTGTGTTTAACAATGAGGCAATGAGGGATATTATGGTAATACACAAATGCATGTATTTTTATGTCCAGCTTATTAAGCCATTCCAGTGGGCTCTTGTACCTCTTGAGCAAGATCTAATACAATGACAGCTTCTAAGCCACGGACTTGGCATGCTTTGGTTTGTGAATAATATATATGTTACATTCACATGTGTGTTACATTTTAATCAAATTGTGCTGCAGCTTTTGTTATATAAAAAAGAAATGTGTTTCAATGTCATTGGACCTTACAATGTATAATAATGATTGTATGAGAATACCATGATATAATACAAAAGGAAATAAAAGCTGTAATCTGTATTTCATTTTGTTATCACTAACATTAACGCATTACTGCAACAATAATTTGCAAATGATGTTGAATTGTAATGCTCAAAAATATTGAATTTGGTTCATGGTAAAATCCTTATGTGGAGGAAAAATGATTAAATTCACTAGGTTCCTTCTTCCGTGGTACGATTTGTGATTTATTTTTGAAGAGTTACAGGCATTATCACAATCTAGTGAAAGCAAGCAAGCCCTCATCATCGTTGTGTCTTTCATCGTGTCATTACTATACAATTCCCTTCTACACATTGTGTTGTATGAAGTGTCGAGTGCTGTTTTTCACCTTTGATGTTTTGAATTCAGATATTACACATTTCCTTTCAGTAATCACTTTAAAAACTGCAAACATTTCTGCTTAACACCAACTTTAAAGGTGTAGTGTGGGTACCTGTAAAATCTAATGATAAATATCTAGGTGCTAGAGTGATAATTATTAATCAGGAAATAGTGGGAGTTGTGTAAGTTAACCATCTTTCTGCTCCACCAGCAATATTTAATACTGTAACATGTGTCTGACGCAACGACACCAGGTGGCATGTCATTTAATGAAATGTTTTGACAGTTACCAGAGCATCCACTCTCTATAAGCAGAAAGGCTTCATCTAGTCTCCATAGTAACAGAGCCAGATTTATCTGTGTCGTTCAATGTATCCTCAAAGAACATGACATAAAGTACATTGAATACATGTGTTTTAAAATACATTTTAAATGTATTTGAACCTGTTAAGCCCTGAGCCTGTTTTTCAGGTCTCAGGCTCCAGACATTCCCAGAACACTTCTAAAAGGGGTACATTAATAATCTTTTTTCTCAAAGCAATGATAAACCTGTGAGTTGGATGTAGAAAAGAAAAAAAATTGTTCATATCGTCAGATAGCTGAATTTCTTCCCGTTAAGAGGGTATGACACATTAATAGGTTGTTAAATATTAAGAAGCCCTGAGACACAGTTTTGTGGGGGAAAAAACATGTTTCCCACCACTGTTTTAACACTCTTTTCAGTTTGTAGAGAATATGTCTGAAATTAGGACTTAAAAAAAAGCTTCAGGGAAATTAACACCTCCTTCTAATTTGCCTTATGTCAGAATATGTAAAAAAAAATAAAAAGAATAAAGAAAACGGAGAACAATTGCAGAGAGACATGTGTGTGGCTCAGTGTAAAGAAAAGTACATTGCATCATGTATAGTTATTTAGATAGATAACACGACAAATCCACCCTGTTTTATTACTTCCAACTATACACTGCATGAATTATCAACACTGCTGATTTAGAAAAACATCAATATATAAATCTGTTCATGATCTTCTTCTAACTCATGAATACTTAGATAAGGCTATTTCATCATCTGGGGAATATAATGTACCAAGCCTACTTTGGAAGATGCATTTAGTGTCATTTACTAAAGTCATAAATGCATAATTATTTTACATTAATACCATATTGTATATTTTACTGCCCATTACTGTTTTATTTTATCATTTTAATATGTACATATTATAAGAACACACATGGCCGAGCTGTGATTATATGTTTTCATGATTATAGCTTCATTTTGAAATATTAATATTTCTTCCATGCAATGACATTTCAACATAATAATGGAACAGTGGGCCACTGCTTACCCTGGAGTTGAATCACTAAATTAGAAATGCATATTAAATATCCTCTAGCTATACTTACCACCAAATCACAATCTCTGTATGTGTGTCTTTGTGCTTATATATGTACATGTATGCCTAATTTGAATATGCATGGTCATTTCAGATTCAATTTGCCTCACTGTCTGACTAATTTGTGCTCCAATAAATAGCATATGCCTTAGGCCGTATAACCTTGCCATTATAAGGTTCTAAACAAGCTTTTAAAATTCCAAGATGCTAAAAATGTTTGCAATGATTAGCCATTTTAATTAAGTTAACCTATTATAGTTGGATGAGAAAACCAAGTAAAGGTGTGGTGCATGGCATGCAACTAGCATCTACAAGATGATATGACGAAAGCAAAAAATACAAGCATTATGTGCTGACATCGTTCTAGAGTCTGGTAATCCTCATTTTTTCTTACAGAAGCAAATACCATATGATGAAGTATAGTCATAATTACACCCGCTAGCATTAGATTTGCCGATCTCTTTATTAAAGGGGACCTATCATGCAAAATGCACTTTTTGATGTCTTTTATACATAAATATGTGTCCCCGGTGCTTCAGGGAACTCACAAAGTGTCAGAAAATACAACCCTCTCTCTTTTGCTCCGTGCGCAATTCTCTAAAAACGGGGGGACAACGGAGCTGATCCAGATTTGCTGCCGATATGACGTAATATCGGAAATGTGGGATGGCTTTATACCGACAGCCCTATCAGAAATGTTGCTATCAGAAACAATGCGCTACGTGTTTTGGAAGTAATATGGACTTTGTTTACATTAGCAAGCATCGCTAACACTCAGAGATAACCTGTACTGGAGAGAGTATGTGTAAAAAAGCAGGAATTAAAAATAGAAACTCACCTTGTGGTATACCCACAAGAGAAATAGCATTTGAGCTCCATACTGTTTCATAAATAATCCTTGATCACGGCAGCGTTTAGCTGACAATCTGCCAGTAGAATCTCCCGCGTGAGCAGGCATAAGCTCCGCCCCCTCTTGTTTTTGTTTTTTTTAAAGCTTTATACCCGGAATCAGCACTTTGGTAACAGGGTTGAAATAGAGGGATATGAGGCATGGCTAGAATGGGTGATCTGTTTGGTACTTTTGGTACTTCATAGACATATTTTTTATATATATCTGAGACCTATGCTATTGCCTAAAAATAGCATGAGGTGACATTTAAGAACAGCCAAGATTTTTCCAAATGTCTGATCCCAAAGCTTTGGTATTTAGACGATACTTCTTTCTTGGAATTTGAATGTCTTGACATCAGCAGTTTCGGTCCTGCCTTTACTTTCGATTTACATCCAAGGTCATGTCTTTGCTTTAAATATACACTATATACAACCAAATTGAATGCACATTTTATACAGCAGAGTTTACAAAAGGAGGCATGACAGGGGGAGCACCAGAGACCAGGAGGAAAAATTGTTATGAAAAAAAAAATGAAAACATTGAAATGAGAATTGTTATGATGTCGGCATGACCGGCGGAAGATACACTTAGAAATAGGGATGCACCGAATATTCGGCCACCGAAAATTATAGGCCGAAAATTGTTAAAAAGGCCCTTTCGGCCGAAAGGGTTTTACCACCGAAAAAATATCACCGAATGTCAGAGAACAGGGTTACGTTGATCATACTCCGCATATTTGTCCGGGTGTTTTGATTTCAAGTGGTGGATTAATCCCGAAGTGCTGAAAGTCTTTGCAGTTACACCCCCTCGAGAAATGTCAGCTGAACACGTTTTACAAATCGCAATCCGCGCCTCTTTCTCTGATATTTTGAAATATCTCCAAGCGGCAGACATGTTGGCTGTGAGCCAGCCGCGAGCATGGTCACGCGCCGTGCTTGTTGTCGCCGCGTTTTGATTACGTCATCACAAAAACACGTTACCAAACTTATAGGTGCATTTGTTGTTGTTGAAGGCCTGGCTGTTACAGTCTTTATTTACACTAGTTTGTTGTAGGCCTACTGGCCTAGATGTTTATGCAGTTTTAAAGCACCTTGGCTTTGTTCTGAATGCACTTTGTTGTAGTTATCCTACAGAGAAAAGAAAATGCACTTGACTTGGAATTAATGTACTGTATGCATTCAAAAGTGCTGAATAGATGTTTTATGGACCCATAATAGTGATTATTATAGGGCCGGGACTCCATTAAAAAAATTAATCTAATTAATTACAGGCTTTGTAATTAATTAATCGCAATTAATCGCATTTTTAATCACATATAAATATTTGACCTGAGAACAGTGAGAAGCAATTTTTTTCACATGGATTTTAGTATACCATTGAATAATGACTGAATACATAAGCTTAAGCAACAAAACATTGTTTATTTTTTTCAAGGTGGCACTTAACCAAGACCAACAGAAAAGTGCAATTTTTGCCATAAAGTGTAGCAATAGCATATTTAGGAATATAGTACATTTCAGAGATTTAGGTAGCCTATAGGTAGGTAGACCTTCTGTAAACTATAACACTTTGTTTATTAAGTATCACACAATACTTTCAAGTACATTCAGAACATTGGAAACCCTGACTATTAGAAAACATCTCTCTGTTGCTTCAGAGGCCATAACAGACTTTGTTGATTTACCAACAGTTGATTTAAAAAATCTAATACATTTCAGTCCAACTCTCTCAATAACCTTGGCCAAAACAATAAACAGTTCAACATAAAGTGCCAGTTGCACCAACAACATAATAAATAGTTCAACATAAGTGTACTGTACCATTTAAAATAAAATAAAAAAGTGCCAGTGATTGACCTCAATCCCTCCTATTCTTCCAATATCCTGATGAAAAATAAAATCTCTCTGTTGCATAGGCCACTGTTTGATCAACGCGAATTGGGTGTGGGTCCTTGTACTCCGAGTCGGGCTAACGTCCACGCTAGCTTCCACGCTAGCTGCTATATGTTTTGCATTGAGGTGATACTTGAGGCTTGATGTGCTGCGGTGATATGCAAATTCCTTTTTGCATAATTTGCTTCCATCCGTGCTTTTTTTGACGCTTCCATCCGTCCGTTTTTTAAAACAAAATGTCCCAT
>NW_011352500.1:168225-173436 GCF_000735185.1 Notothenia coriiceps
CCCAAAGCGAAACACAGAAAGAGATCAAAGCTCAGGATGGAAGTTTGCTGATGTCGTGCAGTTTCTCTGGATCAACAGGAAGGAGGCTTGTTTGAGACAAGCGAGACCTGCGCAGACCTGCGCAATTGCGATCAACGTCTTGCTAGTGCGTTGCATGATGGTTAGTCATTTTGTCCGACTTGCTCTGGAGGCTCGCCTACATGAGACGTTGAAATCTCACGGGACAAAGACGCCCGCAGCCTTGAGAGCGAGGCGAGGCGAGGCGCCGCAGTTCCTCTCCACGGGCTGCGGAAGCGAAATGCTTGATGGGAAACGACTCGCTGGTATCTCGAGCTGAGCGCTCATTGGTGGTTTTTACCCCGTGCTGCTGATGAAACTCTCCAATTGGCTCGGCAAAAGTTTGTTGTTGTTTTGTGTCAGTTTTACGTCGCCCCCTCCATTAACATTTTTCATCATTGTTCCACAATGTTTATCATCATGAAATTAATATCCATATATTTTATACTATACTTGCACTGCTTACCGTTTTCATACTTTATATATCTTAGCATATTCATACACACTGTTCATACTGCTCACAGGCTGCTGTGTATATCTAGTATATTCATACACACCCTCACTGTTTATTCATCATTCAATTCATTCTATATTTTATTCTGTAGATTGTGTACATTACTTTTCACTTTACTGCTTGTTGCACTCCTGGTTNATACCTGATTGGTTTAAGAACTCGATCTCCATGATGGTTCTTTCCCCAATCCAAAGGTAAATCGATACAGGAGGAATTAAGAAAACAAATTTCCCTTCTATTAACAATAAGACGATAAACGACTTTGCTGAGGAAACCAGTAAATATTGCCGGGATTTGATAAACTTTACGAGACAACACGGGGACGGTTTCCCATAGATAAAAGATAAAATTAGACCCACCCGACATCAACAAATATTCATTCCGTTAAACACAAAACGTTATAACTGGAACATAGGACGTCACGGTAATAACAAGTCACTCCGCAAGTAAATCCCCTCTCAAACAACCACTCGGTTTTTTTTTCATTATAAACAGCCAGGCGGTCGTCGGTCGAAACTCTATGACTGGCACCTAACGGTCAATTTAAGTGGGTAGAGAAGTAAAACAAAAATACATAACTGGTATACCAAAGGTGTCAATATCACGCTTCCATCACCACCTAGTAACGTGCGGTCGGAAGCCGAGACGGAGAAAAGCATCACTTCATTTACGTAAAGTTAAGTCCTCTCTGTCCAAAACTACATTACTATATGTATATAACGGCGTTTCCGTTACGTGTTTAACTTTGACAATTACCAATTAAAACCCTAATTCGGGGCAACCCACGTCCTTCAGAAGTATAGCCTCCTCCCATCTTTTCGGCTAGACTTACTTTGGGGGTAAGGCCCCATATTATTACCACCATCAGATACCCTCGATCGTAATCAATTCAAAGCTCTCACCCCCCCCCCCAATCTCCATATTCTGTGACCACCACCAAACCTTACCTATCTAACCCAGCCAGATTCCTCCTCAACCAAATCAACCGAGAGCGAACTAAGTCGGAGTCCCGGTCCTCCGACTTTTCTGACGCCCCTCCTCCTCCAACGCAACTCAGATGGACTTTACTGTTCGTGACAAGTCTCCGCCTCCCTAATTCTCGTCATAATAATACAAACTGACTCTAAAAAGTCTTATACTATCCGAGTAAACCCTATGCTCGCTAAAATATACACTCCTAACCAAATTCAGACTTTCTATCTACTAGAAACTACTCAATCATATTGTACCCATTTATCTCCTATGTACCCTTATCTTTATGTATTCCAATCCCTCCTGCCAGAAAGGGACGGAACTTGAAAACGCCGAAAAAGTCCTTAAGACCGAATTAAACTGTGTAACCTAGGTTGTAAATTGAAAGTAAGAATCGTCAACCCGAAACAGACAAATATCAATTATACAGACATGAGTAAAATAAATTAACAAACAAGTACCATATGGTTTAGTTATACATCTTGAGCTTGATTCTCTTTTAGGTTAAATGCTTCAGTTTTCGAAAAAAGTCGTATGGTGTTCGCATCAATGGACAATTCCTATAAAACCTACGACTGCTATGGAAAATATATGAAAATTCCAACTTATGAACCACCACTTAACATTCCTGTAAATGAACATTGTAATCGGTATAATGCGAATGTAGATAACGTTACCATCAAGATGAAAATGCAATTCAATTGTCTACGACCTCAATTACCAGGGAAGATCTAGACTCCTACTTCTATCCTTCAATGAGTTATCCGCTTGCGACGAGCGTACGCTTAATGTCCATGGTTTTATTTTAAAGTGTACGGTAGAGAAGGTTTCCGCGATAGGACCCTATAGTGAATTAAACCAGAAAGACTAGATAGAAGAGACCCAGAACAGTACTAGGCGACTAAAACTATGAACCTACCGGTAACCGATAAGAAGAGCGATAGAAATAAAAGTCATAATGAATTCATCGTTTACTTCTCTAACATACGACCACATGTATCGAAGTCAATGTGTAGCACCGAAGCTAAGTCCTATGGAGTGTGTTCGACCGCGACCAAATATGTCTTGTCAGACACCAAAACAGAGTTATAAGATGCATGTAACATACTGACAAGACTACTTTATTTGTTCCAGACCTTACCAATAGAGATTAACCAAAAACAATTTAACGAGTGGGACAGAATAATATCAAGGTATATATGGCAGGCTAAAAGACCTAGAATTTGTTTAAAAACTGTACAATTAGCAAAAGAAAAGAGGGGGTGGGCTCCTTCCCTTAAAGAGTATTACCGGGCAGCACAGCTGAGGCCCATGGTATGCTGGCGCAATCCATCGTATGATGCCCAATGGAAAACCATGGAAGAGAAAATATTATCCATTCCCATACAAGTAATCATAGCTGACAGCGACCTACAGGGCTACATAAATAACATTTAAAATCCATGGGTAAAACTGACTCTTAAAGTATGGGAAACAGTCATAACTGAGTATAAATTAGAGGAACATATTACAATTCTGAAATGGTGTGCATATGACACCGACTTTACTCCTAATAAATTAGACACTTGATTCAAGGATTGGACAGCCAAAGGAATAACTGCTCTTTGCAACATAATTAAAGAGATACATAACTGGAGGGAGTTGGAAGATATTTTATAACACCCTCTCAAAAGTCTCACTGGTAACTCCCCAGATTGCTTGAGAAAATGTGGAAATTCAAATGCAAATCATTATCACGTTTTGTGGGACTGCCCTGTTATTGAGGTATTTTGGAGAGAGATACATAAAGCCTTACAAGATATTTTCAAATGTCATGTGCCCATGGAGAGTAAGACTTTGTTCTTTGGACTCATACCTCAAGAATGGACTAAAAAAGACAAATATTTATTAAATCTGTTGCTGGTGGCGAGTAAAAAAGCTCTTACAAGGAATTGGTTATCACCTGATAGCCCAACGTTAAACGCATGGATGGATATTACAATGGACATTTACAAAAAGGAGAGGATAACATCATCTGTCAATCACAAACTGGAACTATTTGTGTCACGATGGAGAAAGTGAACTGATTTCATAAAACCTCATAGGCCAGATCTTATTTTTACAAACGTATGATTTTACTGTGAAGACCTGATCACTCCCTATTGTTCGTACCTTTTACTGTCTTTATTTTATCTTTGTGTAAAAAAATAAATAAAAGGGCATTTCGGACAGACCAACTGAAAATGTACAATTATTATACCTTGAAAAAACACTGTGTAATTGTTTGCTGCCAAATGTCAATAAAAATAAAAAATAAAAACATAGTACGGTTGCACTGATTAGGCATTTCTGTAGTAATGTATAATGTAACTAGCAATGGATCAAGAATATAATCTTACAGCACCTCATTGTCGTTATTGTGGATGTTGATTTCATTTCTTCAATATGGTTTCTTATGGTACTTAAGGTATCAAGCTCCGTGAGGCCAACCAGCAGCAGCAGTTCAACAGAAACGTGGAGGACATCGAGCTGTGGCTGTATGAGGTTGAGGGACACCTAGCTTCAGACGATTACGGGAAAGACCTGACCAGTGTCCAGAACCTGCAGAAGAAGCATGCACTGCTGGAGGCCGACGTGGCAGCCCACCAGGTACCCAAGACACTCATCACGGAGGCATACATGACACCAATGATGCTTTTTCATCCTTTTTTGGTACACAGTGATTGAATGGCAAATGTATGAATTATTATTATCCCTCAGGATCGCATCGATGGCATAACTATCCAGGCTCGCCAGTTCCAAGAAGCTGGACACTTTGATGCAGACAACATCCGCAAGAAACAGGAGGCTTTAATGTCGCGGTATGAAGGTCTGCGCGAGCCCATGGCTGCACGCAAGCAGAAGCTGTCCGACTCTCTGCGTTTGCAGCAGCTGTTCAGAGATGTGGAGGATGAGGAGACTTGGATCCGTGAGAAAGAGCCCATTGCTGCCTCTACTAACAGAGGTGAGACATATTGATGTGTTTCATTTATAACGCACTTCATATTTGAGTTCAAATCCCCAAGTGCTACAAGCAGTGAGCATGGAACAATATAAAACAGTGCACAACACGGTAGAATTGAATAAAAAGCAGTAAAAACAAACAATAAAAAATAAATAAATAAAAGGGTAATAAATCAAATAAAAGGTCTAGGAAAAGGCTCTATTGAACAGATGGGTTTTGAGGCCTTTTTTATTCTCTTTGTCCTCATTTTGATAACAATTGAAGATAAATGAAAATGTTATTTCAATCACCAGAGTCATAAGTAGATCAGTGATTCTGTCTGTAACAACTTGCAGCTAAAAGACAATACAGTGCTTTTCAGCATAGCTTACTGGAGCTCACTGCCCCTCTGCCTTTAATGGCGCATTTCCACTGCAGGGCCTCGCTCGGCTTAGTACGGTATAGTTAGGCCTTGGTAGGCCAGGCTCACTTTATGCTGCGTTTCCATTACAGTTTAGTAGCTGGGGCAGTAACTATAGCAACGCAGTGTAGGCGGAGCCGTGACGCCATCTTCCATTCGAAACACAAAACCAACATCAGCCGTTAGCTGTTAGCACTCAGAGCTCACAGCTCCTCATATCTGTTCAGAAACTAGACAAAAGTTAAACAAGTCCAAACCACAGACTGCCTGTGTCCATGAGAATAG
>NW_011352500.1:173462-185777 GCF_000735185.1 Notothenia coriiceps
TGGGAGTCATGTCGTTACTTTGTTGAGAATGTGGCCGTGTAATAAGCGGGATAATTTGCAGTGACTTGTTCCTTATGGGGAAAATAGTACCCGTCATGCAGATCAGGATCCCTCCGCCACGCTTTGGGATCCTGATCTGCCGACGAGGCTCCATTAAAATATAAATATTTTTAGTGAATTACTGAGTTTAGGCACGTTAATAACGTTTTAATGAAGTTGAATACAGTATATTCATATGTGTCAGTGATTTCATGTCAATTCGGCGAACATAAACATAAATGATCGTGGTGAAGATGATGATTAAATTAGGATTAAAAATCGAGAGCCGGGCTGCATTTCCTCCTGTTCGTTTTTTTCGACTAAACAACATTATTTAGTTAAATAACAACATGGTGATGTTTTGTAAATGATTACATGTCTCTTATTTAGCACAGAGTATGATATCCGTGACATATGGATCTTAACAAAGTTCCGCTGTACATCCAGCGTACTGTATCTGACTTTATTTCACATGAGCTCCAGTGTGGAACTCCACTGCACCCCCTGGTGGATCAATGATCCATTGCAGCTGGCTTCATTATAATTACATTTATCTATCACGGGGGCATCACGGGGGCAGATCACGTACCAATCACGGCCCTCGCGTTTCAAACTGTCTGAAATGAATCGCTACATCTGTAGGTTTTTGTGCATGTAAAGGCTAAATTCCCAAAGTTCCTCGATCGGACTCCTTTGTTTACTTTGGTAACATAATGACATCACGCTAGCCGCTTTCACACCAAGTACTTAGCCGGTACTTGTCCCCGGTACTTGTCCCCGGTACTTGTTCCCCCCAAACTCTTTAGTCCATCAAACTGTCCTACTAGATCGCGTTCTCACCGGAATAAGTCCAAGAGGGAGGATTAGGCAAATTAAGCTGGCAGGCCACAAACAACTTCATGGCCACCCGCTGTACATGAGTAGTTGACTGAAGTTGTGGTTTTTGTGCTCATGTTATACAGCTTGGTGACTGAGTTATTTAAGCCAACTAGGGATATGACGCAAAAATGCAGAGCCACCAGTCGAATGCAATAGCAATGCTGGTTCGGAAAGCAAAGACGGTTAAAAAGCCTTAAGAAAAGGATTAGACGTTGGTGCGCTGGGCTAATGCAAGCAAATTAAATGGCGGCTTCACAAAACTTAATCGCTAGCAGGTACGATCTGGGGGTGAAAGGTTTGCGCGAACTAGGGACTAGGCCCAGATCCTTTTTGGCGTGAAACCAAATCCCCCCCCCTCCTATAGGCCTTGTTCGGGGATAAAAGTACTCCGGTGTGAAAGCGCTATATGTAACACTTGTGTTTCTATTGGCTTGCGCTCAAACTTATTGTTTGTGATAGGCTAAGATTGGGACATCTCTAATGGCGCATTTCCACCTACGGCCTCGCTCGGCCTCGCTCGGTATGGCTAGGCCTCGTTAGGACTGGCTCACTTTATGGTGCATTTCCATTACAGTTTAGGAGCTGGGGTAGTATCTATAGTAACACAGTGTAGGCGGAGCCGTGGCGTCATCTTCAATGAGAGCCCCGGAAAAACAACACAGCCGTTAGCTGTTAGCCCTCAGAGCTCACAGCTCCTCATATCTGTTCAGAAACTAGACAAAAGTTAAACAAGTACAAACCACATACTGTCTGTGTCATGGCGAATACAGTCGCTGGTTTATTTATTTCTGTATAGGCCGTTGTTGTGAGTGTGGACGGTCGGAGCATTTACAACGTTAGCTTAGTCACTCTCCATTTAGACAACACGCATTTTAAAAGGTTTTTTGCCTGCCGTCTGTCTGCAGACTTAATTCATGGTTTTTACTAACCGGTATCAGTATGTTGTTACTTCGGCATCATTTTGAAACGTGTATTACAATTAAATCACGGTCAAATATGTTCATCTTGTTGTAGTTGTAGCCCCCTTGCCAGCGATTCTCTCTCTAGTTTAGCATACTCAGCCCGACTCCTGGCCCTAGAACCACGACTTTATGGGGCCAGAAAAACTGTGAATTAGGACCCGCTAGCCGGTACTAACGGTATATGACGGTATCAGTCCCAATTTAAGGGGTCATTTCTCCCAAAAATTGTTTTTACTCACTATATCAACAGCCCCACCAAAAATATTTTCCACCAGCCGCCACTGGACCCCAGTATATCTAACATCTTCATTTTCTGATCAATTTTATAGATACATCTTATTACCTTTAAAATAATGCATTGTAATAAAGTGCATCTGTCTGCAGGAAGAAGAGCACTGTGAAGTCGGTGAGAGAAAATGATTACGTCATGACAGAGGAAAACGCGTACGAGACCAGCCTGGACATTGTCAGGTAGGAACAACCTGACATTTTTCTGAGAATACTTACACACTTTTACTTAGGTGGAGTTTTTATATGATCGTATTTCCACAGTGTGGTTTAAGTGATGTTATTTCAGAGAAGGATATGAATACTGATGACTAAGTTTTATCATTGCGTGTGTCTATTAGAAGCAAAGAAGACAGGAATGCTTACGACAACGTGGTGATGGACAGCACTGAGGACAAACTTACCGCCATGTGACCCTCCTGCCCTGATTCTATTGGCTGCCGTCCTCACCAACTCTGGACAGGGAAAAAAATACCTTAACTGTTGTTCGTATTTATTTTAAGTTGATTGAATCATTTACCTGGCTAACAAATATCTTCTAAGACTGTTTGATTTTTTTAATATTTAAATTATATTATATGTATTGTTAATACTTTTTGTGTTAATCAGTTAGTGTATCAGCATGTTTTCAGTCCCCTCTTGTGATTTGGAGCAGTGAACATGAGGACAAGCAGCTTTCCATCCCATGATCTTTCTGCTGATTAATAAGTTATGTTTTCTAACAAACTGCTGTGTCGCCTCCTTTCTGATCAATGGAAGACTGACCTGCCATTATGAATGAAACACTCAGAGAGTATGGCACATTTTACAATAAACAGTGAGCAGTACTGACCCTGGTGTGTGACTGAATCAGAAACTGATAGTACAACACACTGACCTCACACCTGAAGTGGAAAATACAAACACACTGACCTCACACCTGAAGTGGAACATACGGACACACTGACCTCACACCTGAAGTGGAACATACGGACACACTGACCTCACACCTGAAGTGGAACATACGAACACACTGACCTCACACCTGAAGTGGAACATACGAACACACTGACCTCACACCTGAAGTGGAACATACGAACACACCAATCATATTAGAGTTCAGGAAAAATCATTCATGGCATATTGTGTTCTCTTTATGGTTTCATTATACACAGATCATTTTTGCACAAAACAGAGTGGATGCTCAATAATTAGAACAGACAGATCATTCACAACATGTCTCTGTTAACTCAGAGCCTTCTGTCTCTTTGGATCATTATATGAAATCAAACTGAGCGGTTTTAGTTTTTCACTGAGTGATAGACAGCCTTAGCTGGATGTCTTTTGAAAATGTTAAAGTGACATTCGAGTTGTTTAATCCTTTTTATCATTTGTATTCTTATAGGTTTCTGATGTACTATTTATGCACATTCCTCAAAAACATTATATTTGGACAAATAGTATATTGGAGTCTGACTGATATATTATTGATCATATTCATTAAGTATAAGGGTTTATCTGATCAGTTAATGTGAGCAGACAAATGTTTATTTGACTTTTCAGCTGTACATTTAGTAGATAATCAACATTTTAGGAAAAAGAAAAGACAAAGTCTATCAAATCTGTTTTAGGAAAAATTCAGTTTTAGTTTGGAAGGTCTTATTGGGTGGGCTTAAAAGGTTCAACATGCGAGACACAAATACCAAAGACATCACTATTGTAACAAAAGGCGAGGGAGTACAAGAGAAAAACTGACATTGATGGATGTGTGATGATTAGATATTTTTGTGTGATGATTAGATATTTTTGTGTGATGATTAGATATTTTTTCAAGGGACTTTGGTACTGTGGCTTGCTGCACTGACAACACCAGGAAACAAGAGAAAATCAAGTCCTGTCCTGCACCACTTTGCTTCAAACTGCAGCGTGTTGTCACCGAGTGTCACATCAGGTCCTTTTTCCTGGTAATTTATAAAGATTGTTCAGACTGGATTAACATTAAAGGAGGAGGCAGAGAATTACATTTTCACTGTATAGTAAGTAACTCATCGTTCAGTACATTGTAACAATGGTGAAGTGACAGGATATTAAGATCTGTACTGTAGTAAATGAAACAAGAAAAGCCTTACAAATAAGGGAGTCAAATGGAAGACAAATATACTTGTGACGCAGGGAACTTCGTCACAGACCAGGGGTCTGCAACCTTTTCGACCAAAAGAGCCATTTTGCTCCTTTTCCCCCCAACATTTTTTGTCTGGAGCCGCAAAACATATTTCATAGCTTGATAGCTAATAAAGTTGTATTTATTGTTATATCAGACACAAACTACAGTTTTTTTGCATTTATTAGGCTATTTATTACATTATATACAACTGTTAACCTCTAATAAGAAACAAATAACTCCTATAAGGAGAATTAAAAATAATTCACAGGCCTACTTTAAAATAAATTAAACACAGCACTTGGGGAGTCCTCTGCACATTTGCTCAGAAAAAAAAATATTATTAAAATGGGTCCACTTTGAAATAAATAAAACATATAGCTGCACCCTAAAAAGAGTTAACGGTTGGGTAGGTAAGAATGGAGAAACCAGCTCGAGTGCGCTAGAATGTTGAAACACACAACCGGAAAAAATGTGCCTCTTCCTTCAGACTTCCTTACAGAGCCCCTCCTCCAACACACCATGCAACACACACGAACGCGCACATGACCAATGAGGGCACGAGATAAGTTTGTGCACAGATGGAAGGCTGACAGGCAGGTAGGCCATCCAGTAGGCTTGTTTGAGACAAGTGAGACCTGCGGAGACCTGCGCAATTGTGATCAACGTCTTGCTAGTGCGTTGCATGATGGTTAGTCATTTTGTCCGACTTGCTCTGGAGGCTCGCCTACATGAGACGTTGAAATCTCGCGGGACAAAGACGCCCGCAGCCTTGAGAGCAAGGCGCGGCGCGGCGGCGCAGTTCCTCTCCACGGGCTGCGGAAGCGAAATGCTTGATGGGAAACGACTCGCTGGTATCTCGAGCTGAGCGCTCATTGGTGGTTTTCACCACGTGCTGGGGATGAAACTCTCCAATTGGCTCGGCAAAAGTTTGTTGTTGTTTTGTGTCAGTTTTACGTCGCCCCTTCCATTCACACTTTTCATCATTGTTCCACAATGTTTATCATCATGAAATTAATATCCATATATGTTATACTATACTTGCACTGCTTACCGTTTTCATACTTATATATCTTAGCATATTCATACACACTGTTCATACTGCTCACAGGCTGCTGTGTATATCTAGTGTATTCATACCCCTCACTGTTTATTCATCATATATTTTATCCTGTAGATTGTGTACATTACTTTTCACTTTACTGCTTGTTGCACTCCTGGTTGGAAGCTAAACTGCATTTCGTTGTCTCAGTACCTGTAATATGTGCAATAACAATAAAGTTGAATCTAATCTTGAGCAGGAACAAATGTATTTACTTAGTACATATCTGACATTAACGATTAAACACGTGTGCATTCTTTATAAATGCAAACCGAGTCAAGCCGACTCCGGCGGTATGCACCTTAAAGTGGTTTGCAATCCGCCAAAAAAACAAGAGTAGAAGAAGAGGCCGACTCGGAGCTGTCCGACTTCAGGCGAGCTTTTTGAGACCTCCCCCGGCTGCGATCGGCTATTCTCGTCTACTTTCGAGGCGAGCCGCAACGCGTCTCAAACAAGCCTAGTGTGTGTGAGCTGCTGGTGGCCGCAGGCTGGGCACGTGAGCAGTTTATTGTGGCTGTGTCATTGTGTGTGTGATCTAACATTGGGTTGATCAGTTAATAAATGCACCGTCGGGTTATATCTTTGGGTTCTCTGCCTCTGCCTCGTTGCTTGGTCGGGCCGCTCAACGGTCAGTCTCACAATACTGCGGTTTATTTGCCTCACACTTGTCCTGTTCTTCACAACTCGGTGAAATGTGAAATATTGATATAATTCAGTGTGACTAACCTTCCCGAGTATATCGTTACTTCTGATGTCCCTCCAGAATAAACATCCAGAAATCCACTTAGGCATGGAAAAAAGACGCCTGAGAATCATCATGTCATAGGTTATTTTTCTTTTGTATTACTCCAGTGACGTGAACATAGTTCAACTGCAAATAGATAATTCTGCTTACTTAGTGAACAAATGTAGGGGATAAAAAAACATTTGTGTGTGTATATAAACAATGAAGGGTAGGCCTACGTTAGTAACAAAAGCCACACTAAATAATTCCTTCCCCTTGCATGTCCTCATAATTTCATTTTAGCAGTTGTACTTTTCGAAAGAATTTACTTCAAAGAGTGTCAATTCATTATTTTTTTATTGTGCTCTGACTACAAGATCTTATTTTCTGCAAATAGTACCAATGACAGGACATGAAATGATTAGGAAATTACGTAAAATAAAGTGCAACCTCAGCTGGTTTTTGGCAGCGACTCTGAAAGAGACCGGTGTGAAGGCTAACCAAAGCTGCAGGGTTTCTGACTGTTCACACAATTATTCAGACACTGGCACAAACTGATCGGTGCTCATATTAACAAAAAAAGACATCGTTAATTTCCGGCAAAAATAAATTACAGTTAATCAACTTTGACAACTACAAATAAAAGTAGCAACAATTAAGACAGTAATTATGACAACAAAAAAGCTGAGCATTTTGTAATTGATTGATATGTTTATCACAGGACCCTGCGGAGACAAACTGTTCTCCACCCTGACGCCTACAGCTGCTGCTAAATACTTCACTTACACATCAAAATGTGGTACCAGACGTTAGCAATACTAGAAGTTGATGTTCCGAAGAAACAACTACCTTCTCGTTGTAGAATTTAAGATTAAAAGCAACAGTGACATGTTGGACCGTCCTCTTGTTCTCCCTCTAAACTAAGGCTATGTTCATTAGCTTTTTATGGAAACCTACCTTCTCTAATATTAGGGATAGCTTTCAACATTTATAAGTAACACAGGTTATATATAAATATTACTTACTTTAAATGAAGAAAAGGGAACATTTTGGCAGTTTAGAATATTAGCCAATTTAAATGTTGTCTTTTCAACCAGCTAGCTGTTAAAGCTAAAGTACTATGCTAGCTAAGAATAAGGTTGCAGCAGGTGTTCATCAATTCAAACGTGCTAACGTGAGTGTTAACTAAATAGATATATGTTTCTAAATATAATCTACTTTGGTGTTGTTGAAGGGGTTTTTCCGTCAAATAAGCTAGGCTAATAGTTTCCTTTCAGTCTTTGTGCAAAGCAAGGCTAACCAGAGATGAAACTGATATCTTAAACGGCTAAGTGAAGATCCCTTTACTTTATTTGTCAGTCTGTTGCTTTTATTGACGTCTACATCTAGAAAGCCAATATATAATCTCCACGGATCATTGTTATTATAATCTTTCTTTCCATGATAACATCATGTGGAAGACACTGTATCTGTTGCCGGGGCCACAGGGGATCTCCAAGCCCACCAAGTCCTGAGAATCATCTCCATGGAGACACATGAGCATTAACATTTATATAATGTTCTCTTTTGTGTGTCAGTATGGATTTATTACTGGAAGAAAAATGCATTTGTATGAGAAATTAAAAGTTTATCAAAATATAGCACTTTTTATGAGAACCGAATAATTAAATCAAAAACTTTAACTTAACTGTGATTAAACAGAACATTTATGGAAAACTTCAGGATATGTTTTGTATACATACTGTAGGGACACTTTATCACATCAAACAGTGTCTCTATTACGGATCATAGTTTTCAATGTTCAGTTTGTTTTTTGTTTAATATAATTTTCTAAATAAGAAACTTAAGATTTCTCTGAAAATGTTGAACTGAAAACAATAAACCATGGACATATTCCACAGAAAAAAGACATGTGCAATCTGATAACGAAGTATTTTTAAATTTGTAGAAGTCTGGGACTGCAAATATGTTAGTAACATTTTTCAATTAAATTGAAATTAAATATTATATTTGTGCCAAAGATGTAAGAGATATTTTAAATTAAAGTCCCACATTTCCATTACCATGTTTGAAAATACAGTGTTCTTCCATTTTGATGACTAGTTTTCTTATCTATAACAGCTGTTTCTGTTTTAGTGTTGGAACAATCAGTGGTGTTAAAGTCTACACTCTCCCTTCTGGTGGCTTCCATATTTAAAGTAACTCTTCCTCTGAGGCTAACACTTCACCAGTCTTGGACCACAGAGGAGATGATAAGCTAACGTGAGCAGCAGTGTCAGAGAAAACATATTTCCCCTCCCTTTTGTTCCTCTGGATTATAAAGTTGTCTATGTGTATGACTGCATTCACCAGCACAGGTTGGATTTAAATGTTGCTCCAACGTGACTCCATATTGATAGTGTTTTGTTTTTAGATGTTATTCTGAGTTGGTAGTGTGTTTAGTAACAGAGTTTTCTTAACCTTTCTGTCTGGGGATGCCATGTACAAGTATTTCCATTTTTGTGGTTAGCACTAGCTAACTAAAACGTATTTGAGACCGTTGGATGGATTTGCCATTTTGTCATTCATGTGACTCAGATGATGAATCCCAGACTCTATGGTGTCACCATGAGGTTATGGTTTTGGCTAAAATATTCCATCTATTTTATGGATAAGATGTAGTTCAAACATTCACGCTAAAATGTGTTATAGTTGTCGAGTTAAAGATGTTTTGGTGTCACATGTTTCTCAGGATCACATCTATGGCCCCCGACCCCAAAGTTAAGAAACTCTGTTTAAGGTATTAAAGTAAGACACACAGACATCGGCGTTTTCACCCACAGGAAGTGTGTGTGTGTGTGTGTGTGTGCGTGTGTGTGTGTGTGTGTGTGTGTGTGTGTGTGTGTGTGTGTGTGCGTGTGTGTGTGTGTGTGTGTGTGTGTATGTTGACACCGTCTGATGCTGTTGCTTTGTTTTTGCAAAATGGAAAGTTCAGAGTTCTTGATCCACAATTATTTGTAGTCCAAGAGTCAAAAGAGTGTGTATGCATGCAAAGTGTGTGTGTGTGTGTGTGTGTGTGTGTGTGTGTGTGTGTGTGTGTGTGTGTGTGTGTATGTGTGTGTGTGTGTGTTATGACAGGATGTCCAGTGTGACGGTTCCTCTCTGTCTCTTCAGGATGCTGACGGCCTGCTCGTGCGTGGCCCCCTGCAGACTCTCTCCATTCACAGACAGGATCTGGTCTCCTCGTTTCAAACGCCCGTCCACAGCCGCCGTGCCCTGAAACACACCAACACACCACCATGCTGCATTAACAGTGTTGGGGAGACACTCATTACATACTTCCTTCCTAGTTTTTCATTGGTTCTCATCTGTCCTGCCTGGGACCAGCGGGTAGTATGGGCAGTGAAAATGCTGACAAGATGCCAGTTGCCTAGTCTAAAACATTAAAAAAAATGTATGTAATAAATTGCATTAGTTTAATGGAGTTAGCCAAATAGTTTAATTACTTGTTAGTGTTACTATTTCAAGGGCTACTAATAATCTGAAACCTTTTACATTGCATTTCCCAACAGTGGCTATTAATAATAACAATAATAAAACAATTCCACAACCTCAAAGTTCAGGTTTCTCATTTTAAAATCTATGTTTGTCAAGTTTATTTGTATTTCTTAGTAAAAGAATGTGAAGCTTTTACAGTAGCTGTTACATGGATATATTTACACTCAAATGTATATCCACTTAATGCAGGTGGAACAGTAGCAAAGTGACAATGGTAAAGTTAGCATTCTAATATCTGAAGAGCAGGGCGACAATTTGGAAGATTTAAATTACATTTCACAAACGTCAATTTATGAAACATTACACTGATTACGTTTGACTGAATAACGTCAGTTAGCTTAGCATAATCAGACTTATAAATAACTATAAAACCCACAGTTTTCTCCATATATGCAAACAGCAGTTACAAAGATGAATCTGTTTAAACTCTAATCTGGGAAGTGATGGATTAAATGGAACCTCGTGCTTTTGCTAAAGTCCAGACCTGTTAGCCTAGCTTAGCATGAAGACTGACAGCAGATGGAAACAGCTAGCCTGGCTCTGACCTTGCTAAAGACGGTCTTGACGTAGATGGGCAGGTCTCCATGTGGACTGCCGAATCCTCCAACGATGCTGAAGCCAAGTCCCTCAGATCCTTTCACCAGACTGATGCTGCGGGGCCGTGGGGACCTGAGGAAGAGCGTGGGGGGGTCAGATACACTGGGGCACTACAGTATTGTGTGTGTGTGTGTGTGTGTGTGTGTGTGTGTGTGTGTGTGTGTGTGTGTGTGTGTGTGTGTGTGTGTGTGTGTGTGAGCTCACTCTGGCTCGGCTGTGTGTGCTGACAGAATGGAGCCGCTGGTCAAACTCTCCACCTGAGTGGCGATGGCGCTGATGTTAGTGTCTGCTACCACCTGAGACACACACACACACACACACACACACACACACACACACACACACACACACACACACACACACACAGTAAGAAAGATAGTGTGTCAGTTGTTTAAACTGAATTTAAGCGATTTCATCCAAAGTGGCTCTCCAGTGATTTTACAAGTTTAGAGCACCCTTCACAGCTTTACTATCCAGGAAACTATTAGGACATGTTTCAAAATCATCTGTCCTTCATTAAAGATCAGGTATTAAACTGTATTTCAACAATATATTATAGGTCTCAGATATAAAAAATATATGTCTGAAGTTTTCTGCTCAAAACACCAAACAGATTGTCGCATGCCATAAACCCCTCTGTTTCAGCCCTGTTCTAAAAGTGCTGAACACTGCGGAGGAGAGGCGTATCACATGACACAGACACACAGAGCGGCTGCGGGGGCCTTACAGTAGTTGGTTTGTTGCTAATGCCGTAGCCTACGACCCAAAAATGACGTAAACTATGAACTTTTACGTCGCGTATGAACCGAAACCTTTTCGCCCGTTTTTTGAGCAGCGTTCACATACTTGGATCAGGACGGAAAGAGAGACAACCTTTTTTGCTGAACATTTCTGATTGTCTGGGAGACATGTCATGCTTTTCTGGTTATTACCCGTCCCCTTGTGTGTTATGAAGGTTTTTATGCATGTAAACGGTCTGCAGAGTCACAAACCCTCAAAGTAGACATCGCTGGGACACTATATATCCTGCCACTTTTGTTGTATAGCAAAAATTTGACCTCTCTATTTTTTTTATCACGTATTTATTTTATCATTTTTTTCTAACTTACTTGTGTTTTCATTTTATGCAATGTACATAAACAAAACCAGATACCATCAATAACATAAATACAAGAAAGTATGAATAAAATAAAAAAATAAATAATATATTACATATATGCACTAAGGATTCCCACATACTCAAATGGGGGAGATCAGAGTCATAAGACGAATTTCAACGTGGTCTAAAACTTTCGTAGAATGTGGGGAGTTTCTTAGCCTTAACTCTTGGCAATTCTATTGGCCATTAAGGCTTTTCACCTTAGCCTTAGTCTTAGCCACCTTTAAGTTTTTCTATGGGTTGAGATCAATCTATCTAGTACAGTACCGGTAAAGGTAGACACTAGTATTAGGAACAACTACCAATGATCTTATCTAAATATTAAAACATATAAAAGGTTTGAAGTAGTAACCAAGAGTATGACTAGAGACATTTGATACACATAAAGTGACTTAAAGTGAGAGAGGAAATTGCCGGAGCAACATCGAGGTTATCAGGTCGGAGGTGGGAAGGGACACTCGTGTCACACGAGCACTAACTACCTGCAACACTTAAGCACGACTCGACTCGTGTGGTGTTTCAGTCGGCTTCATTTGTGTATAACATTCACACCGAACTATTAACTATTCTTTTTCCTAACTATTAGCGACACCTTACCCAGACGTCTCTCTTGAAAGCTGCGCAAGGTTTGACAGGGACAAATAGTCGGACGTAGTCCTCCTTATTAGGTCGTCTCGACGACGATGACTCACACACCACAATGGACTCCTTCAGACACCTAACCAGTTAAACCTGTTAGGTCGGACCAAGTATACGAAGAACCACGCACCACTGAGCCCACAAAGTCAATAGCAGATGTATATCAGGTCCTTCTTGTAATTCTTTTTAAGAGGTATGCTCACAGCAAAACCCGCGCCAGAAAAGACACCAATCTCAACATGAAGGGAT
>NW_011352500.1:185822-215721 GCF_000735185.1 Notothenia coriiceps
AGGGATGTCGAAGATCTGTCGCCGTGTGACCCGTGTATGGCTCGGAGGTCCCCTGGTCGTCCCATGCTCCCATGCAACAGTTTCCCCAGTGGGGCTCGATGGCAGAGAGTAGCGGTTGAGTGTGGGTCCTCTGCCTTTGGTGAACAGGGTAACGCTCGCTGCTCACGGCCATAGACATTTCACAAGGCAAGAGGCGTATGCCGTCGCCTGGATCACAGAAGCAGACAGAGTGGAGCTTGGTGGGCATGTTCAGCCGTTTGGAGTACGGAACTGCACAGTGACCAGGGGAGAAATATTAGAGTCCCGGGTGTTTGTCATGTGGCACACAACTGGGCATAGCACAAAACAGGCGCCGCACCTCCCCTTGCGACCTCAAGAGCGACCCGGAAAGTCGAGAGATTCCATCGCGCCATGGGACACAGCTGGCCATCCTCACATCTCAGCATCAGCGGATGGGACGACATGCGCTGCACCCTGGTGGCTCATGGGCATGTCGCTCTGAGTCCAGGAGTCCTCATCCTGTTCCCTGCCTCCTCATGTTGGGGAGAGAGCTGCGAACACACCGGCTGCTTTTTGGCGTTTGGTCAACCCAACCAGATTCCCTGGACAGGTCCTTCTGGGATGCCTGAGTATGCATGCCGGAGACTTCAGGACTCAGTGCCTTGATTCTGCTCACGGCCTTATGCCCGAGATCAGCAGAAAAGTCATGGGGTGAGACAAAAGCGGAATCTACACCCGAACAAAGAGCGGCAGCATTCTCCATGCAGGGAGGAGCTGGTTTGGGTCTACAGCCCCAAACGAAGAGAAAGGCTGGTGTGCCAAAACTGACAGCTATTGGGTTGGGTCCGTGCAGAGTACTGGAGAGGGTGGGGGAAGCTGGTTTACACGGGTGCAGCTGCCATCAAGTGGAGAAAGTGGTTCTCCACAGAGACCCAGGTTGGCTGGATCACCAGAGGAGTCGCCTTTCCCCACAGGCCCCAGGAACACCGGGGCCCACAGCCGGACCCTGCAACATCCTCACTCAGGTCCCCACCGGCGAGCGGAGGCAGCAGTGGCTCCTCAAGGAGACTGAGTGTCCCCCATTTTCTTTCACTGTTCACCACCGCCTGGGCCCGGGACTGGCCACACCATTCCCCCCTGCCGAGAAGGCAGTCACCGACCCCCTCTGGTCCGTTCAGAGACTTTGTGTGTCTGCGTAAAGTGTTTTAGTGAAACCCTTGTTTACGGTAGAGGGCAAAGAATGCCGCCCTGGTCTCACTGGAAGGGATGGTAGTCCACCCAGACCTTCCCTAGTTAAAGTTCAGTGTGTAGTTGTATGGTGTTGCATGGGGTTTGTTTGTTCCTCGTGGGCGAGGAACTTTGGTGGTGGGGGGGGTAGTGTAGACGACCTGATAGGATGCTGAGGGTGCACTCCAGGCATCCCCCGTCTCTCTGGCCAATCACAGAGCTGCACAGGATGCTGGTCTAAGGGGCGGGCCTGTGGTTGGGGGAGCAGACGGGGGAGAGGGCGGGAAGTTGTGACGTAAGTCTGGGTTATAAATAGGAGTGTGGTGTGTGTGAGTGGAGAGAGAGGTGTGTGAGGTGAGAACCACAAGCTATCCCTGTAACTGTGGATCATCTAGAAAATAAGAGTTATTAAAGCCTAATAACCTGAAGCCTGTTCCGACTCCATCTGTGGAACGATTACAGGTAATTCATGACCCCTCACTGTTTAGTTCCATCATCAATTCATTCTATCTTTTATTCTGTAGATTGTGTAAATTACTTTTCACTTTAACTGCTGTTGCACTCCCTGGTTAGAAGCTAAACTGCATTTCGTTGCTCAGTACCTGGGTAAATATGTGCAATAACAATAAAGTTGAATCTAATCTTGAGCAGGAACACATGTATTTACTTATTACATATCTGACATTAACGATTAAACACATTTGTGCATTCTTTATAAATGCAAACCGAGTCAAGCCGGCTCCGGAGGTGGCGGTATGCACCTTAAAGTTGTTTGCAATCCGCCAAAAAACCGAGAGAAGAAGAAGAAGAAGGCAAAGAAGAAGGCGAAGAAGAAGAAGCCGACTCGGAGATGTCCGACTTCAGGCGAGCTTTTTGAGACCTCCCCCGGCTGCGATCGGCTATTCTCGTCTACTTTCGAGGCGAGCCGCAACGCGTCTCAAACAAGCCTATTGTTTGTGTGTGTATTTTCCCCATAAGGCAAGACTCGCCCAACTCTGTCTCTGATTGGCTTACCCTGAAATGTTACCCCGCGTTAACCAATCATCACTCCTCTCTGGTTACTTTCACTTTTTCCATGGTGCTGTGAGAGAACATCGCTGTATTCGCCTGTAAGTTACATCCGCAGGGAGATTCGGTTCAGTTCCATCACATAATGTAACGCAGTAACGCACCCATTTAAATCACAGTAACTATAACGGCGTTACTTAATGGGAATAGGTAACTAGTAACGCTATTAGTTACTGCAAAAAGTAGTTGCGTTACAGTAACGTGTTACTGTGCAACGCGTTAGTCCCAACACTGCTTATCAGCAACCCCAGAAAGCCAGTGGTGGAGGGCAAAGCTAATGTTGAATTATTATATATCATGGCTTTAGTGTAAACAACCAACAAATATGCCCCTTTTGTCAAACCTGTCAATCCATCCCTCTCACAAAGTGAGGCATTACTGGCTAAAACTATAAAAAGCGACACAGTGATATACACCGACTCATCTCCAGGCTTCCAGCTGTCAGAAAGACAGAGAGAAAAACTATCACTTGCTTGCTAACTCAATCACTGTCTGCCTTCCTGCTTTGTTTTCCCTCAGCCTCATGCTCCAGAGATCCCAGCAGGAAAGAATAAAACTTAAAAAAAACGAAAGCAGACAGCTCTCACACCTGTACTCTCTCTCTCATGTGCGTACACACTCACAGGAATATCTCGCAGCAGAATTGTGAATAACTCGTGGACAGCATTAAGGGTCAACTTTTAAAAACAAGAATTAGAGATCAAAGGTCACCATAGGGGCCTGGATCCTATAGCTACACAATTGTTAATACGTTTGTGTGTATGTGTGTGTGTGTGTGTGTGTGTGTGTGTGTGTGTGTGTGTGTGTGTGTGTGTGTGTGTGTGTGTGTGTGTGTGTGTGTGTGTGTGTGTGTGCTTGCGTGCATGTTTATGACTATTGCATCTGTCTTTAATCTGTGTGCAGGTCATAGTCTCCATAGGATGCAGTGAAACATACACATTTATATTCTTCATGCTTTTTCTTTATTTTCTTTGTATCTTCTCTCCAAGTTTTCAAGCCTTTCTGTTAAAGCTAAGAAGAACAATGAAACGTCTGTGTGTGTGCCTTTAGTTTGCTGATTCTGTTGTTTTCTAGAATAGGTCATACCACTACTTCATCATCTGTGGGGGACTGAGACCACATGCCGTACAGAAGTTCTCTGTGTTGTTATGTATGTGTAAACCTTTCCTTTATTGTGTCAACGTCTTACCTTACCAATGTGTTGGGCAACAAGATCATTTTTTCTTTGCACTTGTTTGTTGCAGAGATTATTGGTATGCCTTGGTATGCCTTGTGCATGACTGAATAATACTAAAAATGGGTTATCTTGACCTAAATTAATTATAAAATACCCGTTGTTCCCCAACATTGCAAACTGTTTTAGTCACACCCCCAGCCAGCTGACTAATTTCGTAAAAAAATGTTAAAGATGCAGGAAGAGGAGGCGAAAGTGAGACAGGATCAAACTGAAACCTAGGAACATTCTTAAGCTCAAAATTGAAATGGTGAGATGACCATCACTTTCTCTCTTGATTTTCTTTATCCTCTAACTTTATTATATTATCTTTATTTTACGTTATAAGTCAATGCTGCTTTAATAAGTGGTTATAGTCATTTTTATGGGTGTAAATAGTTATCTTCTTGTAAATACAAAATAATGTTTGTCTGTGTGTAAGTGTGTGTGGCAAGAAAGAGTGATGATTACTCTCACTACACAAAACCAAATATTTGTTTTTCAATTTCTCACTATACTGACAAAAAGAAATCGCCCCAAAATTTAGAATACTAAACAAGCAATATCTAAAATTATTTATGATTTCATTATGAGGGGTATTTTTAAGCCTTTCATTCCATATCCTGTTTAGTGCTCTTGAAAACACAATCTGGGTTTAAAGTACCACTGAAGCACCTTGATGTGGCAAGCTAATGACATCAAAATGCAGATTGGGAGCTTTGGCTTTGGCACAAAAACACATCTCACTTCTCTGACAACTGTATGCTGTATGACACACGCACACAAATACGCACACATGCATATCGGCTAACTCATTCAGACACACAGACACAACTGTGATAGCAACCGCTCCTCCCAAACGCCACACACACGCACCGTCCTCTACTCACACAGTTTGCACAGTTAAATCAAACTGATTTGCTACCATTGTGAGAGGAAATTAGCATAACAAGGATGGGATCAAATGAGGTAGTTACAGCTTGAATCATAAATTGCAGACTGAGCGAACGTGCGGCTGCAAATGGATTGTAGTTCACATCAGTATTCATGAAAAGAGAAAAATAAGCTTCAGAATGGCTGGCGCAATTTTTTCTACATTGTCAGTTTTATGTAAAAACCTTGTATCTCAATTTTTGTCTTGTTCTGTAAATGACCACCGACAGCTTCCCAACGTTTAGTTTAATTACGTTTTATGACTCAAGGACAAAGCAATGTCTTTACACAGCATTGTTAAAAATTAAGTGTGTGGATGTTTGTGGGTAAATTAACAATTCTTTCACCTTTAATCACTTTTTTTTCCAGATACAAGGTTTTACATACCACTGAAAATATTCTCTTTATTGCGAATCCATATTGCACCGGTGGCCTTATTACCATGAGGATACATGCCTTCCTCAGATCAGTGTCACTTATATCCATACAAATGTGCATTAAGTATATATAAGATGAATGCTTTAAAGGTCACAGTATGCAAAGCATTAGGGCTATGACCAGCTATGAGATGGACATTTTTCTCATGGCACACTCACCAGTTATTCAGCACTAAATGAAATCAGTTATGGAACATGGTGCATTATAACAATAGTACAAGTAGTGTTATCTATTCATAAAGACTGTGTGCTTACAGTCTTACATACATAAATGCATTAGGACTCTGCAAAACATGGAGGCCATTAAATAGGAAGATATTCATTTTTAATAAATGTTTCTGATCAGGCAAACAGAATATATACTTACATAATTTATTTTTGCATTCTTCTTGCAATGGTAGGGTAGAAAACTGCCAGAACAACATTACAAGTAAGATAATATTTCTACATGTGGCTGGTGAACAATTATTTATTCATTAATACTGCATTAATTATCCATAGTCATTGTTAGAATCTTGAGAAGTGTTTACATAATGTTAATTAAAACCATTTCTCTCTGTCTCTTTCCAAGTCAACATTTGCACTGCAGCACTTTTCAACAATTTTTATCTCATTTATTTTCTCCAGATTTTCAAATAATTCTTTTTTCTGCCTCTTAGTAATTTTCTCTCCATTACTCTCCATATTGTCATGCAGTAAGCCAGCTGTTGACATAATGCTAACTAATATAGTGTTAATGGAGAAACCAACATAAAGGATGTACTGTTGTTATGTGATTCTCCATTTCATATATTATATCTGTTTTATCTGCAATCTGAAACATGTAAAGCACTGAACAACAACAATAGGACAACAGTAATGGATAATACAATCGGTTATGGTGAGTGTAATGCATGTGTGATTACGTGACTCTTGATGTGTGTCTAATCATTTGGTTGAATTGCCCACATGTACATTACATTTAACAGAAAGGAGTGGTATACTTCACAGTAACTCTGTTTGGAAATTCTGTAAGATCAGACAGTTTCTGATATGGTCACTGAGGAAATCCCATTTGAGGAAAGGAGGGGACAAAGTGAAAGAAAAAGAAAACACATGTGGGCCTGAAAGGTCGTTCAGAAAAGTGTCTCTGAAAAGTTTGGTGTTTGATTTCAAAAGCTGTAATTAGTATTGGATTCATAGCAGTCACAAGTGATCCTAATTATGAGTCAGATAAGAATAAAACAGATTTGAATGTCCCGAGAGCAGGGATGGGCAAATGGCGGCCCGGAGGCCGCATGCTGCCCCCACCTCCTCTTTTTGTAGCCCTCAGATTAATTTATAAACAACGTAATTAATAAAAAATAAAATGTTATTTTTGTACTTGTAGTACTGATACCGTCCACTAGACTCCTAGTTACGTCACAAGCTGCGTACATGATTTCGTTCGGCAGCCAAATACCGCAAAATAATCTGTGACGCGTTTGTGTGTATTATGTTTGTTTCCCGGGGAAACACTTACAAGAAACACCGGCTGTTATTATTAAGTTACCAATTGTAATTATGCCTTTACAAGCTTCAAAGTTGTATGTATCATCTGAATTTGGCGAAACAAGTTCAATGTTCTAAAAACCAAGACTTTGTTTATTTGAAATCAGATGAAGACAAACTGTCACGGACCCTGCCGTATTATCTATGATCACTATACGCCTTTCATTCATAATGTCAGCGGGAAGGAGGGGGGAGCGGCGCTGAGGAAGAGCAGAGAGTTGACAGGTGTCTGTGTTGACCCTTATTGCGGCATAAGGGGAATGCAGAGACAGGCTACAAGTGTCTTAGGTTCCAGTTAGACAACTAATGTCTGGGTTAGTGTTCATGACTTCATGTTTATGTCATCTTAATGGTTAATCTCAATGCACACACATTTTGAATTCAGTTTCAGAGTGTTATGCCTCAAACATTCAGACAGTGTTAGTATGAAGCACAAGCAGAACATCCTGATATAAAATGTAAGACTTATTTCAGGTTTGATGCACTTGTAATGCTCAATGGACATTTATAAAAAGGAATTCTAACTTCTAACCTGTTCAATACAAACATGCCACTTGTAAAATTAAATAACATTTGTGTGAATGAAGATGTCAGACTTAGTATATTTGTTAATAATTACATACAATAAATGGAATGTGTGTGTGTGTATTCCAGGGGAATCTGCGGCCCCCTGGTGGCCAGTACATAAATTATGTGGCTCCCACCACCATCCAAGTTGCCCATCCCTGCTATAGTCTATCTTTACTTGAGACTATAGTGACTATATAGTCCAGTGGTTCTCAAACTTTTTCTGTCAGGCCCCCCCTTGGAGAAAAAAAAAGNTCTGAATTTGGCGAAACAAGTTCAATGTTCTAAAAACCAAGACTTTGTTTATTTGAAATCAGATGAAGACAAACTGTCACGGACCCTGCCGTATTATCTATGATCACTATATGCCTTTCATTCATAATGTCAGCGGGAAGGAGGGGGGAGCGGCGCTGAGGAAGAGCAGAGAGTTGACCCTTATTGCGGCATAAGGGGAATGCAGAGACAGGCTACAAGTGTCTTAGGTTCCAGTTAGACAACTAATGTCTGGGTTAGTGTTCATGACTTCATGTTTATGTCATCTTAATGTTTAATCTTAATGCACACACATTTTCCGTGCTTTCAAATAGTTTAAAAAATAGTAAATAGTAAAATAGTTTTATTCCACTGTTAAATAACCTGTTCAATACAAACATGCCACTTGTAAAAATTAAATGACATTTCTGTGAACTGATATTTGTTTAGTGAGCTTATTAGAGGATATTCCCTGAAAGATAGCAAAATGTAAATGAAGATGTCAGACTTAGTATATTTGTTAATAATTACTCAATACATGGAATTTGTGTGTGTGTGTGTTCCAAGTGAATCTGCGGCCCCCTGGTGGCCAGTACATAAATGATGTGGCCCCCACCACCATCCAAGTTGCCCATCCCTGCCCTAGAGCAACTTCTCATTCCACTGTGAGGCAAAAAAATAAATGCTGTGCTTTCTGTAAGCTATGTGTTGGAGCGCTAGCCAATAGAAGTGGGAGTGTTACACAGTGATATCACTAGGTTAGGGAAGTTAACAAAGGAGTCCAGGAATTTCAGGCAGGGTTAGAGTGTGAAGGACAGAAACTTTAGGATTTTAGCATTTGCAGACCATTTACATGCACAAAAACACATATAACATACAGGAAAGGGAAAACCCCCAGTAGCATGATAGGGCCCATTTAAAGAACTTAGGGTAGATTCTGCAACATCATCAGTTATACCAGAAATGTTTCATTTAAAAAAGAACAACGTATAGCACTGAAGGCTTTTTCAAAATTATCTTTTGAGTTTTCTCCCAACTGGCTTCGGCAAGAGTTTAATTGACAGATGGTTCATCCAGTCACCTGCCAAATATTCTTTTAAAGTGCTTGCGTTTTCAAATGACGGCTTCTTAGATAGTTCTGTTTAACAAACCATCTGGCAAGTCAGGTTAAGAAAAAAGCTGGAAAAAGCAACACATGTGTGACATCTAAAGCATGGTTTAGTGATGTAGAATTATCTTTTGAGGCTGCTACCATGCAAAGTGCCATACTGTAGCAAATGAGAGATGTTTGCCTTTAACCGGGAGAAGCATGTTTGAGTGGTGCAAGAAGTTGGGTCAGATTTATTACCTTCCATTTACAATTGATGGGTACTTTCCTGTCTCCTGTCACAGAAACCCTGAATTTAAAATAAGAAAACATTGGATTGCTCAAATAACTGAATGTGCTGGCATTTCTATACTTGTATCTTGATGAATTAAACAGACCTACGTATGTGCCTCCTGTAACAGTTGCATGACAGCTACATGACATATAATCAAAAAAATTGACTAATGTTGGGCCTCATGCAGTATTTATGAAAACCGTTTTGTTTAGGACTGGAGCTCCAATTTATTAAGCAAATATTACCGAGCTAAGTGAAGTGGAACCGTGTTAGAATTGTTTTGTGTGTGTGTATGCATGTGTTGACAACAATATGCAATTGATGATGCAGTATACTGACCTTGCTCGCCAATATGTACACACGCATGAACATAAACCACACAGACAGTTGGAGAGAAAAGGTTGATGTTGATGTAACTTGCATAATGAGTGACTCAATATTAAAAAGGTTAATGCCACATTCCTATTTGACATTTTGCTGGCTAAATATTCCCCATCCTGGATTTGCAGAGCTTTACTTTCCATATGAATATGATGAGGTTATTGAAAAATATATTCCAGTTTCCAGTCATGACTGATATCAGAGAGAATCCAAATATTAACTAATAATAAAAGCCAAAACAGAAACTTTGGAATTAATCAAAAAAGTCTTCGTTACTTATTCTGCTCCATGGCTGATAGTGACGTCTGCCTGAATGTAATTAAGCTTGAGCCTGTAAGGATAAAAAGTAAGCTTGTTAATATGTTCTGGCAGTAATGAAAAAAAGAAATACAAAGAATAAAATACACGCAAGCAGTGTCTCCCATTTATTGCTTTAGAAATGATATTGGATCTAATAACCCAGAGCTGTGAGACCACATAGCAGGCTATCATTACGCCAAAAAACACCTGGCAACTGAGGGATAGATGGAGAGAGAAGACGGATGTGGAGCGAAGGAATAGAGAGGGATTAAGAGGTGCAGGATAAGGTGAAGGAAAAAGGGGTAGGGAAGAGAAAAAATATGTCCGTACATAAGGGAAGAAAACAGAAGTGCTAGAAAATTAGCAAGGACAGTCGAAGGAACAGACAAGACAATTTGAATCAATAATCTACGAGATACCCTGTTGTCTTTGTATTTCACTCCTACTAAGAAATCTCAATTAAACCAATGAGAGCAAATTGCACCAAGCCAAGGAGCCCAAGCTGTGGATGATTAATGAGCTGTAACAAATCGCAATGTGTTTATTAACCTGGGATCGATTGTTCCGGTCAAATGTATTGTCTTTTCAAGTGAAGCTGCATTTGAAAGACTTGGCCTCTCATTATTATACTGTACTGTTTGTGAGGAAGCATCATTTACCAAAATACACTGGATGCATTGAGAAGATACTTGAAAAGAAAATAGTTATTCAGTTAAACATTCAAAAATTACACTTTGAATGTATTTAATTAATAACAGCTATCCTCCGCAATGTAGTAATGTGACATACTTGTTGAATTAAACTACAGTATATTTCCCCAGCATCATATCATTTAATTACTGCTCATTTCACAGCAATATTTTAATTAGAAAATCCACAGCTTCCTCTTTATGGGTGGTTTTTTTCATCTCTATTTGTTTGTATTCAGGCTACCCACTTGATGTTTTACTTTGCAGTTAGCACAGAAAAAGCATGGCAATTATTCAATCTACTAGTTCTGACCTTCGTCTCTCAAACTGCCATGCTTTAACTCTGGGTTCATGCAGTTCATTCAAATGATAATCCTCACTTCAAACAAACAAGCCACAGCTCCTGCAAACAGCCTTTGGAAACGCTCCATCACCAGCCTTCCCGTTTCATCATCTATAACTATATGCACCCAGACATGCACATATACAATATCCCTGCCGCCCCTTACAGTAACTTCCTACAAACAAATGCAAATCTCCATATAAGTGCTACACAAAATCAGCAAGCTGTACTAACACACACATACGTGCATCTTAACAAACACAGCACACACTCCGACACATGCGCACACGGTGCAGGCACTCCTCTTTTGAAACCACATACATTTCTCTGCCACAAGAAAGGGAAGGGGCAAAAAGAGGGGGCAGGGGGGCAATCTCTTCAGCGGCCCAAAATCTTTACAGTGAGTCACTGTGAAGTCGGCTGGAGAGAGATGGAATATCCTACTGTGCATGGATCGTGGTAATTGCCTCTGTGTCTGTGTATAGGATGGAAAGAAAGAAAAGACAAATTGTATGTGTGTATCTGTGTGTGTGCCTGCGCGATGTGTGTGTGTGTGTGTTGCAAACACCACCTCTAGGCTGAACTGATGAGCTCATTATTTTTGCTCCCAGAACCCCCTCCAGTCTCTGGAAACAGCAACACAGTGAAGCCCCCTGTGAGTGTGTATGTGTGTGTGTGTGTGTGTGTGTGTGTGTGTGTGTGTGTGTGTGTGTGTGTGTGTGTGTGTGTATGGCCTTTCTCTTGGAGTCCTACCTCTGAACTATTTTTTGTAAAAGTGATAAGGATAAAAACAGGTGAGAGATGTAGGAAGGGAATAGAGTGAGGAAAGTGAAAAAGACACATGCCAATGAAAAAGGAGAGAGAGAGAGAGGCTACGATGGCGTCATCAGCTGTGAGTGGTGAAATGTATTAAGTCAGTGTTTGTCTATGATTTTAAGAATTCCACTAACATGCAATCCTCCAGACACAAACATTTTTAGTTTTCACAGAGATATTTGCCAAAGAGGAGATTTGAAGATAATAAAAATACAGCTGTTGTGAAAAGACCATGTGGACCTTTGTCTGAACACGGTGATGCAGTCTCTTCCTGCCTCTGTATAAATGATGCAAATACACATACTTATCACAGATCAGAAAGAAAAAAGAAATACCCTGGCCAGGCAATTGAATAATTACTATCATATTACATTAATTGATGTGATCTATGTTTTTCAAAGGAAAATAAATGCAAATTCTCATTCAATCAGGGGTTAGGAATCAATGTTTTAGAGAGCCTCTTAGCTGAAAAACAGACAGAGCGAGGGACTCCCTACTGTATAACATTGGTTTGCACTACTTACCATGAGGTGTAACTTTGCATGAAGGTCCAGGTTTAAGCTAACCATGTATATGGTATATATAGGGTTAGGGTTAAGTGATTTAGCATACAATATAGTGACCAATATAATATAGTACAATATAGTGACCTTTACAAACCGCTCTTTCTCTTTGCTAATAACGTGTAGGATTCATATTGCTGTAATGTAAATGTTCATATATGTTTTAATTTTGGAAAATAATGATCTGTATGTAAAGTACTCATATATATATATGCATAATTTGGTGACCTCCTTAAGTTACTCTGAGGACCCAGAGAGGTCACTGTCACAGAACGAATCTATCAAGTGAAAGTGCGTTTTTTCATCGGTATTGGACTATGAAGGACCCTTTTCATGATCGTACCGTACATGTGCAAAATCACAATTTTCCTCATTCATACACAAACCTGAAAACATGTATACATGTGCATAAGAAATGGTGTATCACAACATTGTATTAAATGCAGTAATAACTTCACTCTTGGTTAATGTAGATCCTCATGTCAGGACAGATAGAAGTTTGTTGTAAAGGAATGGCATGAACACAGCAGGCTGATGTGTGAAGTCAGTCCCAAACGACTGCAGAGCCACTGTATAATTAGCATTTCATACTTCTTACTAAGCAACATTAGGGAGGTGCATATGCAGGCATCCACACACACACACACACACACACACACACACACACACACACACACACACACACACACACACACGCACACGCACAAGCACACACACACACAAACAAAAAAACACACACAAAATGAGATCCCTATCATTTTGATAATTAATGCCAATTAAATAAAAGACAGGACGTCTAAATTGAAGACTTTGGGAGAGACAGACATCATATGGCGAAATTAAGCTGCATGATACACAAAAGACACACACACCCAGATGTGCTTTCATGTGGTTATAGTTTGGAGAAGGCGCTGTTAGTGTATTCGTGTCTGTATCTGTACTTACTTGAGTTTAGTCGTACTGAAACATAACATTTATTGTTGATCAGTACATGGTTTAGCTTGATTTTATTTAAATTAGTTGAATTGTCTTTACCTTCACAAGCCCAGTTCGGGTCAGCTATGCTGTTATCATTTACTTTTCAGATGTCAGATTGTGTGAGAGACTTAATCCCAGACAGCATGTGTATAATTAACAGCATGATAAACCCTACTGTGTTAAAATGCAATTAACACCACCAGTCATCTCTCATATCAGAAAATCACACAGAGGCGTGAGCAGAGTGGACGTGTACTTCATCATATAAACTGAATATTCTCTCTAATCATATTTAGAAAGAACCTATTTGCATCTGAGCATCTGTCCTCTCATTCAATACCCATCTATCAATCTCCATTTATAGTTTTTTTTTTTTTTTTCTCTGCATCATCCCTCTTTGCTTGTCTTCACTAAATTAAGCTCTTTTTTTCCACCGTCCACATGGTGTCAGAGGTCACCTCGTGTACAGATGCTACAGATACTGCCTGTTTGTATTCCAGCCCATCTTTCGTTTTACAGTTTTAATGAGCACAGCACTACCTGTTTGAGTTTGACAACAACTCATATGAAGGTGTTGAATGTCTAAACCGGTCGTGCCTCAAGGTATGTTTTCCAGTGAGTTGAGGTGTTCTGTTACGAAGCCTGTTTTTGAGGGAAAGTGCTAACGTCAGATGTTGGGTTTATGAATGCTATCATTCATCGTCTAGAGTCTGGTTCTCATAGTCCCTCTGTGGGCCTTGTGATTACATCAAACTTGTCTGTTATAGCCCAGCCCTGATTGAAGCAGGTCAGGAGCAGACAGTGGATTATAAAGAACGAACATGGTTAGAATACATAGAAGAAGAATTCATGTTGAAGTATGTGAACATTCCTACAGTCATTTGGCTCATGACGTGTAAAGGTTTGATCATGTTACCATAGAGATGTAGCAGTAGATTCATGACGTAAGGAAATAAAAAGGGACATTTCTTGAACATTCATCAGTCTTTCATGACACCAATGCTGTATTCAATACATGCAGCATTACTTCTACCAGCCCAATTTATCATGTCATCTTTTTGAATAAGTAATCATTTCAAATACAAAATCATGCTACATGAAGTCATGGTGTCATGGTCCCAGATCTGCACTTTAGTAATGTATGTATCCATTCCTAGTCTTCCTGGGGCTCCTGAACCTAACCTCTCTGTACGTGTCTGGCCTCGTCAGCAGCTGGAGCTGCAAGCCTCATTTACAAGATTCAGATCAGGTATGTTGCGCCACAGTTTAACTGCTGAAAAGTACAGGAAAATAAAGGAAGATAGCATCTGAACTAAGAACAAACCCATAAAAATGTCCTCTAGGCTAGGCTATTACCGTGTTGTTTTAAAAGGCTTTGAAACAAAGCCAACAGTATTGAGACTTAAGTATTATTGCCAGGTCAAAAGTTGCATGTGAAGCACTTTTTGTTGAGATAAGAGCTGCCTTTTCATTATGGTCTCACGTAAAGCAGGGATAAATAACAATAAGGTGATGTACACTGTAAAGTCAATGATACATTAGAAACATTTGAAGAAATGGGGTTGGATGTTATTGTTGCACAAAAGAAAATAAAGCTGGACACACTGTAGGCCAGGGCAAAGAGAGCCGGGAGATAGGAGAGAGTTCCCAGATCTGCTGCAGCTGTGGGCATGACAGCATGGGGAGGACACTGAGAGGTGAAAGGTAGAGCAAGGCAAGATTGATGCAGAAATGAAAGAAAACGGGATAAAGGACATGGGGGAAAGACAGAAATCATCTGCAGTGTGTGTCCAGCCGTTGCTAAAGTGACATTCGTGTGGGTTGTAAATAATGATTAGCTTCCCGTGACAGAGCAGGTTGGCTCTGCTTCACTGAAGCATCAGGCTGCTCAATGGCTTGTAAAGCAGCACCCTGGACTAGAAATCAGAATGCACATTTTCTGGTATAAAATGTGCAATGTAATGATTTCTTTTGTAGTTTATTTTATGACCAAAACCCCCAAAACTAATTGATATTTAAAGCATTTAAAGCTTTATTTCAAAAATAGAGAACAGAAAAGTTTTAACATTATGGGAAAAACACTTTGCCGTTCTCTTGCCAAGAGTTAGATGAAAATATGTTTTATGAACAGAAATGAAAATGTCAACGAGGAACTATTTGGTGTAAATTGTGTATGAAAATGCTACTGAGTGAATGTATAGACCTCCTTTTTTTGGAAGCACATTGCAAGTCATCCAGAGCAAACAGCTAGATTCAGACTCAGCTCAGTTTTATGATGTACGTTTTATTAACTGAATTTGACAGAAGGTTACTGAAAAAATAACCTTAAAGGAAGTGTCTTTACACACTGTCACACCCAACTGATAAAAGGTAAAATGAGAGTGTCAGACGAGGCAAAAGAGGGAGACAGTGAGGCAGCCTTAACAAGGAGATGTGATATGTGTTAAAAGAGAAAGAGAGACAGAACATAACAGAGGCTCTTATTCATTTAGGTGTCAGCTCATGTATTAGTTGTTTAAATGATGACATCCCACTGCACATCTTATCAGAGATTGACCATCGTAGAAGTTTCTAACAAGATAAGATACTCACAAAACAGGATAAGACTAGTGGAGACAAGAGGGTGAAGTATGAGGCGAGACTAAAAAAAGGAATCAAAAGACACAGCGCTCACATCATCGTAAGCAAAATGACCCAGGATCTTTGGGCAGAAAACTGCATCCTCAGCTTTGGAATTAGAAAAAAAAGTCTGTGTGTTGTTGTCACATGACTGACGCAACCAATCAGAAAACTCTGATTCAGGTTCACAGCCAAGTTTACTGGGTCAAAACAAATGCGGAAAGAAGGAGGGAGTACGTGAGATAGAAGGGAAGAAGAAAGGGGAGTTTGAAATGAGAGCCAGTTCACTTTCCCAGGCTTAATCTCTGCTTTGGTGCAAGGTTTCTGTCATTGTCTTCTCCCTCTCTTTTTAATTTTTGCCTTCACATTTTGTCATTCTTGGAAGTCTTTCACAAATACTAGTTTTTAAATCCATTACTCCCTGAGTGAATAATTCATGTTCTAAATATAACTGTGTTTCCTCAGGTTTTTATTATGTTTGTTCCGAAAATGCACAATATTTACATGGATGCATGAAAAAGAAAACAGCAAGTACTTGGCAGAAGTTCCCCTAGCAGCATTTTTATTTATTTTACAAACAATTCATGAATGTAGATGAAGTGAAGAGTTTTAGCTGGAAGGAACATTTTTATATATATATAAAAAATGTCCTTCCAGCTAAAACTCTTCACTGTTTATGAATACAGGTCCCAGGTCGTTACAACACTCTTGGAATCTCTGTCAGTGTAAATTTGAATGTTGTTAAAATCGAAATGCAATAATTTGTCCGTTTTCTTTCCCGCCTGCTTTCTATTTTCTTTAATTTTGCCGTGTTTATTGTCTCCACTCCTCTGCGCTTTCTATTCTTGCATTCTCTTTTCTTCTTCAGTCTCGTTTCTCCTAGCCCTGTCTTTCCTTTCTTCACCTGTTCGATGTTTGCTGTAATTTTAGAAAGCCAGCAGCATATTTGCACCTGTCACCAGCACTGTCAGTATTTGAGATGCCAAGGAGGAGCTAAAAAAGATCCCACTAACGGATGCGGGTTGAGTCATTTGTAGGATTTTTTGATTTTGGTGGAATAAATGTGTAATTTTAGGGATGCATTAACTGAGATCCTGCCCTTTTTTTGCTTGTGCAGAATGGAATCAGAATATCCTGAATGGGCGTAAATAAAAGAAAAACAAGTGACGAGATAACATCAATAGATGAAACAGAGCTGTGTAGGGAAGAGAAGAAATCACAGGGAGAGGGATCAAGAGTAAAATATAAAGAAAGCAGGAGACACTGAGAAACACAAACAGGGGAAATAATAATAAGCTGAGGCAGCTGAGAGATAAGAATGAAATGTGAAATGGAGGTTTGATTGGGATGAAAATGAGATGACACAAACGAGACAGAGAGGACGAGAATTGATATGCTGTTCACTGACAACACAAAGGATGCACACACACACACACACACACACACACACACACACACACACACACACACACACACACACACACACACACACACACACACACACACACACACACACACACACACACACACACACATCCCTTCATAAACAATCCATCCAACACGCTCTTAAGTTATTCCACACCATATGTTTGTCCCATTTACTTATGGTTTCACATGCAAGCAGTGCTATGGCTATAATTTAAGAATAATTTGTTCCTGCTGTTTCATATGCCCGCATCTTATTGCTACCCATATTACCAACCAGCATTGCATTCAGTATACAGTACTGCCTTGATTTCCAACATCTCCATCAGATAACATTCAGCACAATCACACTCAATATTGGACTGGCTATTCTTCCTCTCAGAGCACAATGTTTTTCTGATTACCATCAGAGGCAATATGGGGCACCGCAATTCACTTGCAAATGCTGCATGTATAAGACCGCATTATGCTTTTATTGGCAACTGAAAACATTTCTAATATAAGGACAGACACAGGGGGGGAGAATAAGAAGGCACTGTGCTGGGTGCAGCCTTCAGTAATACAATTTTGTGTTCAGCAGCGATATAAGACTCCCTCCTGTGCCACACATACACTGCACCAGCCTGTCAAACCGGCTTTTATTATGAGAGACAGAGAGGGAGAGAGCATTTGAGACAGCGGGAACAATTACAGTAAGATTTGGTGTTTAGTTATTTCCTGGCACCCTGTGTGTGTTTATGGGAGCAGTCGAGATGATGTGCATGGTTTGGGTTTTCCTGTGTTTTTGGCCACAATATTATTTTTGGTTCACTCAGCTACCATCAGGAAAAGTTTGCAATACCCTATGGTGATGATTTGAATGCCTAAAGTATTAGATGGACAACAGTGATATTATTGTTCAATAGTATTTTTTTCTTTATTAGTTTGATTTTACCTAGAGTATTTTCTTTCTAAAGTCAACATAAAACTCTCTGCAAGGTAGAATTGTCTTTAATGTAACTATGAAAAAATGTATCACAGCGATATGAAATGCAGCGATATGAAATGCAGCTTTGGATATATGTTTGCAATGAGAAAATTACCAATGATGAGTGCTTCACCACCAGTCAATCCATTTGTAAAGAATTAAACTTGATGGTAAGGGAGTGTAGGCCTACTTGGTCTACATTGAAAACGGAGATTTATGAGAACAATATGATGCTGCAGCTCACATGGTTCATTAGGTTTGTTTATCTGTTGGTAATCCCCAACTGTTTTTATGCAATCACCTGTTGTTTGGCAGGCCTATTCTTCAAACAGAAATATGACACAAGCCCAATGAAGCCCAGATTATTTTTCAAAGCAGCAGCTGAACTCTGGTATGGCCTTTAGCTTAAATGAAGGAGGAAATTCTAGCTGATAGTTTATTGGCGATGAAGCAACCAGGTCCTTTCAGGTCCAACTAGTCTGTTCAGTGGATCATTTGTATTATCTGACAACAGGGACAAGTTCCAAGAAGTGGGTTTTACTCTTTGGTACTAAGTAAATGCCGGAAGGCTTTTTTAAATCTGTTAATGTTCCAGATTAAAGGGGTAGCCACATTTTACTCAGAAAAGTTATCAATATATCTCAGTGAAGCTATTTCTTGGAACTGTTCACACATTTTAGAACAACTGCTGAACTGTGTTTGTCACATCCAGTGTGTGGTGCCCAAAGGACTGTCAACACCATGCTATCCAGTGCTTTGCAACCAATGCAGTGTGTGAACTTTAGGAGGCAGCTGGATCCAAACGCTCACAAAATAAAGGTTAAATATTTGATAAGTTATTATTAACTACAATGGGATTAACATACAGATCCTTGTTTTAGAAGAAAATGTGTCCATGCCAATGTCATAAAACCGCCAGTCAGCTATTCAACCCTAAAAAAATATGTGTTAACAGCTACACGTCGTGCAGCTGTAAACAAAATGAGCTCCCGTGAATTAGGCCTGCTTTCAATATATTTCCTTGTTGACAAGGTGTAAACAGGGCATGCTCTACTTTGAAGAGAATGGTAAAGGGACTGAAAAAGGTGGGGCTAATACAACAATTATGAGCTTCCTTAGTTTCCTGCATATGAGCCATAAGCGGCTGATATCATTAACATGTGTCAGATAAAGATGAAACTCCTTCATATCAATAACGTTTCTGTTGGATAGGGAAATTAATAATTATCACCAAAACAAAACAATTAACTTGACCTGAGAGGTTTGCGGACAGTAAACAGCAAGGATACACTGGAGCTCTATTGGCTGATTGTGTTCTAAACATTGGAACCTGCCTGAATGGCATGTATTGAACACTTTTGTTGAACTAAAGTGAGTAGTAATTAAATTGTGCATTTCCTATTTGTGATGTGTGGAAATTGTATCGAGTATACAGTTTAGGAATACAACAAAACTGATTGAGATTGTACAGTTCCATGCTTCACCAAACATCCTCTAGCTTTGTTCCTTCATGCTCAGTCTGGACATCAGTGACTTCAAGTTACAATGAATTCTGGCATGTAGTGATGCAAAAGGTGCATAAGGAAAATATTACAATTATATCTGTACGAACTCTTATCACTAGCTAATGATCATCCACACATATTTGCCAAGTGCATTCATGACATTAAGAATTCATTGCCACTGATTTAAGTCAATGGAATGGAATGTCCTGAGCGCCATATGGATTTAGACTGTGACACAATGTTTGATGTTTTAGCTCCCTGCTGTTATTACATTGCATTTAGCTCACGCTTTTATCCAAAGTGACTTACAATAAGTGCATTCGACCAAGAAGATACAAACTTGAAGAAAACAGAATCACATAAGTACATTAGGTTTCCCTTTATTAGTATATAAGTGCTTTGTTAGTAATTCTATCGCTCGAAGTGGAGTCAAAAGAGATACGTTTTCAGCCTGCTCCAGAAGATGTGTAGGCTTTCTGCTGTCCTGATGTCAATGGGGAGCTCATTCCACCATTTTGGAGCCAGGACGGCAAACCAACGTGTTTTTTCTGATGGGAACCTGGGTCCCCCTCGCAGTGAGGGTGCAGCGAGCCGTTTGGCTGATGCAGAGCGGAGGGCACGTGCTGGGGTGTATGGTTTAACCATGTCCTGGATGTAGGAAGGGCCAGATCCATTCACAGCATGGTACGCTAGTACCAGTGTCTTGAATTGGATTCTAGCAGTTACTGGAAGCCAGTGAAGGGAGCGGAGGAGCGATGTGGTTTGGGAACATTTAGGAAGGTGGAAGACCAGACGAGCCGCTGCATTCTGGATGAGCTGCAGAGGTCGGATGGCACATGCAGGTAGACCAGCCAGGAGGGAGTTGCAGTAGTCTAGGCGTGAGATGACGAGAGCCTGGACCAGAAGTTGCGTCGCTTTCTGGGTCAGGGTCAGGAGGGGACGTATCCTCCTGATGTTGTAAAGAGTGTATCTGAAGCAGCGGGTAATAGCAGCGATGTTTGCAGTGAAGGACAGTTTGTTATCTAGGGTCACACCCAGATTCCTTGCAGTCTGAGTCGGGGAAACAACAGAGGGGCCGATGTTGATTGTTAGGTGAAGGGTGGGATAATCTTTTCCCGGAAGAAAAAGCAGTTCAGTCTTGTCAAGGTTGAGCTTGAGGTGGTGAGCAGACATCCACCGAGAGATGTCTGCTAGACAAGCAGAGATGCGTGCGACGACCTGGGTTTCAGAACGGGGAAAAGACAGAATTAATTGGGTGTCTTCAGCGTAGCAATGGTATGAAAAACCATGCGGGCTAATGAGAAATCCGAGTGAGTTTATGTACAGAGAGAAGAGGAGGGGACCAAGGACAGAGCCCTGAGGGACCCTGTAGTTAATTGACAAGGGTCGGACTCGGACCCTCTCCAAGTTACCCTGTAGGTGTGGCCTTCGAGGTATGAAGTGAGGAGGGAAAGTGCAGAGTCGGAAACTCCAAGTTCTTGGAGAGTGCGAAGGAGGATATGATACAATACAATGGCTTGTGTGAGCGTTAATGGTTAAGGTAAAAGTTGCATATCAAATATTTCTCATTTAAGGGGATTCCTAAAGAGCAGGTTACGTTAAATACACTCTGGTTTAATGTCTTGGGTTAGTCATACGGGCACAATTTAAACTCAAATAGACAGACTATAGAGTTATATCACCAGTTTGTGCTTCAAAAGAAAATTCAGGCAGTTTGTATGTGTTGTATGGGTTTTGGCAAATCTGCTCCAGCGAAGGCTGTTGGGAAGCCTTTTAACCTTCTTCTGTGAAAATTTCTTCTAAAACAGATATATTTTCAGTTGATATCCGTCACCTGTATAACCAAAGAACAACAATTCAAAACTGATAGGGTGGCATAGTGAAAACTCAAATGTTACTGAATTAATTGATCAAATGTGTTGGTTCAAGATCAATCTAAGGCTATTCTTAAAGAAACAGGTTTACAAAGTTGATTTTGACAAGAATAGAATGGGGGAAACAAATGTGTTCCATGTCGCATTTGATTCAATCGTGTATGTTCCAGAACTGTTTAATTATTTATAATAAACCACCTTGTGTATATGTAGCATACGTGTTTTGTGTTGTTGTTGGATTGATTGAATTTAGTTACATTTCTCATCTAAGTACCCTAGAACTGCTCCAACAGCAACAATTATTATATGGTCAATTGGAAAATTATTTCAGAGACAATTCAAATATACGCTTATTCTGGATTCAATCTCTTTTTCACTTCTTCATACTCCACTTTTTGATTTCTCCAAACTCAAGAAAATACATCATCCTCTTTCATCTGATGGTACCTAAACATGTGATTTTCTTCTAGATCCATATATAGTTTTCATTCCTCCATAAAGAGGAGTTTGGATGAGGGAGTGAACATACTAAAAGTCCCCACAAGAAACAATGTTAAAATAAATGTCCCTTTTTATTGTCCTTGACAGTGAAGCTGTGATTTAAGGTGGCGGAGGGGCAGTGAGCAAATTGTGCTCCAGTGTCCTTTCATCTGAATGAAAAGAAGCCAACTCCCAAACCATTGTGATTGTACAATGTTTTTTGCTCAAGTGACAAGTACACAAGTGCAGCTTCAAGACATGTTTTACATTTTAAAACCCCTGGCCAATAGCCCTCTGAACACTCAGGTGCATGGTTGTCATTCAGTCCATTCAGAGGACAGGTAGTGGTCACTTTAGCATATTTGCATTTGATGTTTATGTAGACTGACTCGCCTTTGTGCATGTGATAAATCAAATTCAAACATGTCGGTCACAGTGTTTGATTGTGACGATACAGTGATGCTCATGTTGACTCTGAAAGAAAAATGAAGAGTTTGTGTCCTAGATATATCAGTACTTGTCATGGTGTTTCTAATCTAACATTTCCCCATGCTCTTTTACCACAACGTTTCTGTTGTCCGTGTGTTTTTGTTTATTCATATGAACTAGAGATTGTGTGATGTGTTTATGAGTGTTGCCCTGCAGTTCAGAGGTCCATCTGCTCAGCAGGAGGGAGATAAGATTATCCCTCTGGAATGCAGAGCTGCTCGTATGGACACACACTCCTACACACACGCTCCAGTGGTCTGTACACACTCACTGTTAAAGTATGTCCATGAGACACAAAAACATGTAATTATTTAGTGGAAATCTATCCTGATGAACGCTTTGAGGAGGAGAGAAGCATCCAACATGACCTGCAGATTGGAGTGAGGTCTCCCCGTCTGCTGCTTCACCATATGGTTTATTCAGCAGATTATTTATTTTGCTGAGTAGGTTATGCAATAGAATGGCTATTGCAAATGCAATCTTATATAATTTCAGAAACAGTATTCTATTATTCCCATCAATTTTTCAACCCTGTCAATTTTTTCAAACCTGCTCCCACAGACAAAAAAATCACTGGTTTCTATATCCAGAAAAAAACTATTCAAGGCACATAAAACATCTTGTTTTCTTGAAAGAAAATTAAATGTAAGGTCAAATTAATGTTTTTATTATTAACATTAATGTACTCATGTGAGTATATAACATTTGATTTGCACCTAGTATGAAAATGTTTGTTTTCTTTTTAGTCGGGTTTTTTCTTTTGTAAAAGTTTGATATTTTACATTACATTACATTGCATTTAGCTGACGCTTTTATCCAAAGCGACTTACAATAAGTACATTCGACCAGGAAGATACAACCTTGAAGAAAACAGAATCATATAAGTACATCAGGTTTCATAGAGCCAAACATTTCAAGTGCTACTCAACTGGCTTTAGATAAGCCAGCCCTTTATTAGTATANATTCGGATGAGCACCAACGGTCAAAACATTTTTGTCAGCGCAGCGCCTCCACAGATCTGGAGCCCTAGGCGAACATCTATAACGCCAATGCGACAGGCCGGCCCTGGTCCCAGGTTACGCTGTAGGAAGTGTAGGTACAACGCTACATTTCCCGCCCTGCTGCAGTCATACAGTAGGCTACGGAGAGCGGCGAGAAACATTTCCTCAGGCATCGAAAAGCGGAACCGAAATTCACATTTCTAAATGGTGTTGTTGGAATCTAAGTATTGGTACCCAACCCTACGTTTAACGCACAGTGGAGACATACATATGTATTCAATACATTAAAAAGTGCATTTTGCACAATAGGGTACCTTTAAAGTTTATTTACAGCAGTGCTGCTTTGTGTTTGTTTTTGGATTAAGTGTAAAGTAGGACCACACAATGAGGTTGGTGTAACACCGGCAGTGATACCTTCAGGCTGATTTTTCCGTAGCTGTTCTTCAGCATGCTGACGGCCTCGCTGTGCGACAGACCGTCCACAGACTGACTGTTAATACTGACGATCCTGTCCCCCACCTGAGCACACACACACATACGGGCTTTCTTATTTTATATGGGGTATTATTGTGTTTCATTGATACAAAAAGAACAAATCCTAACACACAGCCAAAATGATCTTAGTCTACCTTTAGTTTGTGCGTTTTGGCAGCGACACCGTTGGCCTGAATCATGGCGATGAAGATGGGTATGTCACCCAGCGGGCTGCCCTTCCCCCCAGCTATGCTCACCCCGAGAGAGTCACTGACAGTCTGAGGGGTGAGAGTGAGAGGAAACGTCGACATAATTGTAAAGACTTGCTTCAGATGACGAGTGCTAATCTCCCCTCAATGATTTCAGCTTCCTCAGGAAGTGCCGGTGTTACACCATCATCTCTAACCCATCACATTCTGTATCATGCTTTCACTCTGTTGGAGCAGACACCTTTGGGTCAGTTTGTTGGTTGGTTGGTCAGAATGCTTTAATAAACAAATGAGACCTATATACATGTTGATGTTACTTTCGTTATATGAGCAAAAAACTGGCTTTTCAATCAAAGAAGGAGGTAGGGGCACGTGTATGAGGTAGGGGAACGTGTAGGAGAGTGGTCGTTTGTGCATATCGTTCCAGGTTAGGCTGACGGATTGGATATCCGATGGGTCAGGCGGATGTTTGTTTTAAACACCCTCACCACTGCATCATTGCTTTAATATATAAGAATGTGCATGTTTCAATATATTTGGTGTAATAGAAGCCTAATTGTTTATTTTCTGCAGCTTTGAGACTTGTGGAAATTATATAAATATATCAGGTTGGCTTTGAGTCTGTTGTTATAATTTCAGTACAAAAACGTTGCTTAACAATGATTTATTTAGTGCAAAAAGCTTTTTAATGTTTATTTATATTTCTGCTACTGTAGTTGGTAGAAGGCCTTCGGTGCAGGGTGGCCGATGTAATTAATCCGCATTTTTAATTGGCAATAAAAATGTTTTTATCATACTTTCTCACAAGCATTATTTCCACAGGTAGGTAGACTGTTAAACATTTTGCCATCATAGAATTTGGACAGGGTCACATATTTGCAGTAGACCTGATAAACATAGATGTTGGATACACTATAATATCTAATAGGACAAACCAGGTGATCTGTCTGTAGAACACAAACACCTCATCTGACCATATTTGGTCTTCCTCAGGAAGCTGAACTCCGTCCAGACATCATGTGAGCGTTCAGACACCACTTCCTTCAAAAACAGTTACTCTTTCATGAGATGCTGTTAACAATCAGAAGTTATCCAGCAAAAATAAGTGTTTACATGTCAGCACATCGCAGGATTATGAGTCCCTCTCTCAGGTTTATACCTGCCATATACAAATATACACTTTAACCTCCATCAAGAACTCAATTTCTTCCATTGACAATGTACTTTTTAATTGTTATACTTATATTTGTGTTATTCTTATAATTGACTTGTCTGTGTATAGTTAGTGGAAGTGTACAGTATGTCTGCAATTTGTGTAATACTTTTTTATTTACCCGTGTGATCTCCACTGTTCGGATACCAGCATCTACCCCTACACAAACACACAGAAAGGAAAAAATAACAGTGATTGTCTGCATCAATATCACACTATCATATTATATCATACAAACATCATATAATTACATTATTTACGATTCCATGAAAACCTGTTTAAAGCTATAGAAAAACTTTAAAGTAACTTAAAATCCTGTTAAAATACTTTAGCTAAATTCTTTTACCCCATAAGAGACATGTGAACGTGGCATAAATCCACTCCTTTATGTAACCCTTCACATGACATTGACATTGTTTACTTTACATTTAAGTAAACCCAAAGACATCATTTATCACCTTACATCTTTTTTTTAACGCTGGCCTATAAACTGTTTAAAGATACTGAATAATTCAGTCATTTCAAAGTATACACAAGATTGAGGATTTTTTTTATTACAAATTATTTTTGTGAGAATTCAGGCTTTGATGCTGCTTGAGAAAGTTCAGTTAAAAAAAACGTTATCCACTCCCAACATGCAGGACATGTTATGTATTTTTTCATGTATCCTAATAACTCCGCTCTCTACCTGTGTTGTTAGAGGAGGAAGTGATGTCACTGGTGGTCTCCATGTTGTTGTTAAGGGGCAATAAGCCAGTGGGGGTCATTGTCGGGGGGTCAGAGTTCACAGGGTCAGGTGATGTTGAGGTATGTGTGAGGGGTGGAGCCACAATGCCTGAGCTGTTCCCACTCACGTGACTCATCTGGAATAAAGACAGATTATACAAAAGATGATATTTCTTGCTTCTGTTATCAGCTGTTTACAAATCAACAGGCTGTCTCTTAAATCATGTTTGCACACACTGCTTAGTAGCACCTTGAATAATGGTTCAACTTTAAGAGAGAATAAATGTGCACCATTTAACACTTGCTTTAATTATTCTATTAATATAAAACACCGAACTATATATACAGTGCAAGCACACACACACACACACACACACACACACACACACACACACACACACACACACACACACACACACACACACACAAACACACCTGGCTTCCTTGTGAGTTGCGTCTGGAGGTGATCCAGGATGCAGCTTTGAGTCGTCCGAGCTCCAACAGGACCAGACCTCGAGCACACTGCAGGACACAATAATACACATTCCAAAGTACAAATATGTGACCATCAATCTCCACAGCCCAGAGACCTTTGTTTCCTGTCTGTTCTACACTTCCATAGATCAAGTTAAGGCAAAAATGCAAAGAAAATTATAAAAAGAACACCTGAGCCCTTGAAAGCAATCAACAATTGTATGTGTGTATGTATGTTTACGTGTGTGTTACCTTCAGTATTGCAGCGACAGTTTCCTGGGAGGCATGTCTTGTGTCTTCTCCGTTGACTGACATGATCTGATCTCCCTGCATCAGACGACCGTCCAGCTTAGCGGCGCCCCCTCTGACCACCTCAGAGATAAACACACCACTGCCACTCCTTGCACATCCACACACAGTCGTTAAGTCTCTAAAATATGATTGGTACGCAAGGATATAACATTTCTATTAGTGGTGCAGCCTTAACTTTAAAGGTCACCTATCATGCAAAATCCATTTTCATGTCTTTTATAAATAAACATGTTTCCCCTCTGTGGAAAGAGATTCTGTAAAAACAAAAAAAATATTCGCTTACTTTTTGTCCTGATCCATTTAAATAAAAACCTGTCTGAAAATAAACTAATCAGATTTTGGCCACTTAATTATGTCATAGCGATTAGCCAATCAGCAACCAAGGTAGCACCATTGTGTTATTTTTAACCAAATCTCTCAGAGGGGCGTGGTGAGTGGCTCCTTATTTTCATCCAAAGTAACAGACAGAGAATCAGCACTTTTGAAACAGGGCTGAAACAGAGGGCATTATGGGATGCTACAATGGGTGATCTCTTTGGTATTTTGAGCCAAACACTTAGACCTATAATATATTGATGAAAAAACAGTATAATAGGGGACCTTTAATACATTTAGTTTGACATTTTAACCAACAACAGCAGTAACACACACTGAGGGTCTGCAGTGGAATGTGTGAGAAGTGATCAAGAGTGTTAGTTTTCAGCGGACCTCTTCCCAACGATGCTGAGTCCCAGCCCCCGGCCGCTCCTCTTCTGCAGTTCCACCTTGAAGACGTCCAAGTTCTCCTCGTCTCTGTACTGCGCCTCGTCCCTCAGCACCGTCAGTCGGACCGTCGCCGGCGTCTGTCTCAGGGCGGCGATGGCCTCCTCGTGAGACGCCCCGCGCAGGTCCACCCCGTTCACCTACAATTCAATAAACTTAAATAAATGCCTACGTTTTGTGCAGCTTCAACAAAAAGAATAACCATAATCTGATAGATGAAGGGTTTCAGTATGGGCTCAGAACAGTCTCATAATACACACATGCACACAGAAGGATTTCTATCTATAGCCAATCAGATGTCTCCTCCATTCTAAGACAATCACATGAGCATGCCCCACGAGGGAATGATTTATTGCGTTCATGACGTAGCGCTTCATGTACGCATGTTGCGCAGTCCGAGCTGACAGGTCAATGGAGCCTGCCTGCCAGGCGCTCTAATCTCAGGACACCCTCCCACTCTCAGTGACATTTGCCACTTTCCGAACGGAAATGCACGCAAAAACAATCTTTTATATCTTATTAAGGTAACAGCCACTTTCCGAACCATTAATGGAATGCTGTGTACAAAAAACGGCAAGGCAAAACCGTTTTAAATGTGTGCTCCTGTAATGGCGAATACAGCTTTATTTATGTCTGTATGAATTTGTGTGGAGTGTGGAGGGAGCAGCTTACAGGAGCTTAAGTCGTACCTAATCGATCAAGTGTCCTGTATACGAAGTCCAGTTATACAGTCCCTGGATGTCCTCTGAGCTATCTTGGTTAACAATACTTTGCCTAACAAGCGAGATACCACTAGGCGGTCTTACGACCAGAGTATCCCAACCATGAGACCCTCAGAAATTGGAAGCATTATCAGCTGTTAGAACACTGTGTAAGCGCATTGAGCTCGCAGCGGGGAAACAGACCTTTAAGATGAACAAAGAACATCTTACACATGCTAGTTGTAGGTTATAAGTGCAATGCTGCATTCTGCCTGTAGCCACCATCTCCTTGATGAGCATACCTGGTATGCTGTGTGGAGCTGGACCTGTATTCTTTAACCAGGAAAGCCAGTGAGCAGAGGGTAGAGTTGTTCCACTTTGTTCTGTTTTCTGTGACTATCTCCTCACCATGCTGAACACCCTCTCAGACTTTCAGTGGCACGCAGTGTTACCTAAAAAGATGTGCACCATGGAAACCAAACAAATGCTGAAGCTGTATTAAAGTCGCAAGTGGGAAACAGTCATGAGTAAATCAGAATTTTGTCAGAAATCGGGAGAAATGCGGGGAGAAATATGACCCCAGGAGGAAACACAGGAGAGGGCAATGTGAATCCGGAGTCTCCCGCAAAAATCGGGAGGTTTGGCAGCAAGGCGGAGTTTGCAATTTGGTTTAGGGGCCAAACCTTTTTTACTGACGTCATAGACACTGTCCCAACTATGCGTGGGGTGCTACGGATACAGTAGCAATAAAGCCCAGCGTTTCACCGCACGAGAGAATAGCTTGTTGAGACAGCTGCGGCTCATCGTCGAAAATAGACAGAATAGCACGATAGAAGCCCGGGGAGGTCCAAAAAGCTCGCCTGAAGCCGGACAGCTCGGAGACGGCTTGAACTGGTTTGCATTAAAGAACTGCACATAATGGTTAATCGTTAATGTCAGATATGGACTAGGTAACATAAAGTGTTCTGTTCAAGATTAGATTACAGCTTTATTTTATTGCACATATTACACGTACTGGAGACAACCGAAATGCAGTTAGGCTTCTAACCAGAGTGTGCAACAGCATAAAGATGAAAAGTAATGTACACATACTTGTTTTTGTGACCAACTTTTTTCTTTTCTGTTTCACCCTCACAAAAGGACCCTTATATACGCACAGATACAAATTATATAGACAATATACAATACAAAAAGAAAAAATGAAGACAAACGAAAGAATATAGGGATATCCCTTCCATGCCACCCAGTCCCCGTAAAGCTCCCCGCTTCCCACCAATTCTTGTCCATTCACAGAAAATCCTACCGATGTTTGTTAGCAATCGTCTTGGGTTCATCAGTCTATTATATTATATATATTATTTATGTTATTGCAAAACAATTTATCCACATAAAATACTTCATACCTTTTTTTTTTTCCCACATAACATTCCATGCTGTTTACAGCCAGTGGTTCCCAACTTTTGTTCAGTCCCGGGCCCCCTTGGGTAATTGGAAATATGGTTCGGAGCCCCCCCCAACCCGGGTTCCCGTCTATATTGGTAGGATTAATTTATATTGTGTGTAAAAACATTACATTTCCTGCTAATGTATAAGAAGATATCAAAGATCCAACTAATTTTATACTGTTATTATGGATTACACATGAACAAAGAGTGCTTGTAATTAATCTGTGAATGAAGTTGGCCTAATTCAAACTGCGCTGGACTTCTCCCTGAGCAAAGATTTTCAATGTCAACATTTCTTATAAAAAATATTAATTAACTACGTATTTCTACGCAGGTGCAAACACCATCACATCACTTTACCTATTCTATTCCACACATAGCTTATCAATATTCTGGTGTGCTTCTTTCCCTCGCAGATCTTCTCAAACCAGGGGCTGTTGTTTTGAGACTGCCTCTCATTTCATTCTCAATGATCAGCTTTGAACTTATTCGTTGGGATGGCAAGCACAAGCAGAAAAGCCATCCTCACACAATAGGATGTTG
>NW_011352500.1:216594-235595 GCF_000735185.1 Notothenia coriiceps
CAACTACGCCTCAAAATCCGATCCATGTATATTACAAACAGGATTGGTGACAAAGCGCAGCCTTGGCGGAGGCCAACCCTATCCCCTGTCAGGATTGGTGACAAAGCGCAGCCTTGGCGGAGGCCAACCCTCACCTGAAATGGGTCCGACTTACTGCCGAGGACCCGGACACAGCTCTCGCTTTGGGAGTACAGAGATTGGATGGCTCTGAGTAGAGACCCCCTCACCCCATACTCCCGCAGCACTTCCCACAGTGACTCCCTGGGAACTCGGTCATACGCCTTCTCCAAGTCTACAAAACACATGTAGACTGGATAAGCGTACTCCCAGGCCCCCTCCAGGATCCTTGCTAGAGTAAAAAGCTGATCCGTCGTTCCACGACCAGGACGGAATCCGCATTGTTCCTCCTCAATCTGAGGTTCGACAATCGGAATGACCCTCCTTTCGAGTACCTTAGAGTAAACTTTCCCGGGGAGGCTGAGTAGTGTGATGCCTCTGTAATTGGCACACACCCTCTGATCCCCCTTTTTGAAAAGGGGAACCACCACCCCGGTCTGCCACTCCTTCGGTACTGTTTCCGACTTCCACGCAACGTTGATGACAGCAGGCATACAAAAGGTAATTTTGCTGACCATCAGTAGCCCACAGACTAGATCGCTTTTTTATCAATGATTCGGATATCATCCAACTATAACAGGAATAGAATAAAAAGTCTACCCTTGATGAAGACAAATATAGTCTGCTGGGTGGGTCAGTTGGTGTCTTAGAGCCGAATATAACGCTTTTGCAGCTTCTATTTTAATATTTAAATTGAAATTAAAGTTGATGATAATAGTGATATGTACGTGTATGATACGTCTATAGAGTATATATAACACAAATATACTGTAAGTCCATTAACTCTTTGCTCACATGGCTTAAGTATAATATTGGAGGATAGTACTTGAGCTGAACATGGAGGTCAAGACCGAAGCAGACAGGACGTTTGCAAAAAAGATCCGGAGATGGAAGAAATTAAAAGAAGTAGCTAAAGGGTGATCGACTCCATGCTGAGCATTCTGAACTCTGCGGTGAAGAGCAATAAAGAAGCTGTGAGGATGAAGAAAAAGCTAGAAGGAGACATGAAGATTCAACTGAGCCAAGTCAATCGCCAGACTGTCAAGACCCAGAAACATGCTCAGGGAATGGATCGGCTCAAGGTAGGCGATGGATCATTGATTCAATATAGCTGCAGTCAAAAGGCTGCAAAACCGGCAGCTCGTGTTGTGTGCAAGCTCAACCTTCCAAAGATGATAGACACAATATGAGTTACTTACCAAACCAACAAATTACCAACTAATTAAGCATTGTATTGAAAGAGAAAGATTATATTAATCATTTGCAAAACAACCTGTCATTTGCTGCAGTATGATCGCATGACTATGGCTGTTTAGTTTAATTGCTATTTATAGGAGTCAGGTGCCAACTATGATGTCACAGCTCAGGGTTTTGATGACTTACTCACGGTATAAAAACACCTTTGTCTTTGTATTCTTACAGGACGATCATTTCTGCATGTTCAGGCTTGTGCTCTTGGAGCTCTAGAAAGTGCAGAAGACATAACAGAGCCTATAGGGTCAACAAGCAGAGGGCCAAAATAAGTAATACCCTTTACATTTTGTGTTTGAATGTTGAAATGAAGATGTCATAACAAAGTTTACATTCAATGATCAGTCAGGCGCTTTAATCCAATTGATATATTCAGAGACATGGTTTGAACTACCCCCTTAATATTGTTTCAGTATTGATGTATAAATAATGAACTATTGTTTAATCTTCAACCTTATCTTTACTTATAAACTGCCCATGTTTCCACTTATATACAGGTAAAAGCCCAGATGGGTATTTTAATGGTGCTCATAAAATTGCCATTTTATTCGCTTTCTGGTTAGTGTGCGCACAGTGGACAGAGCAATCTCCCTTGTTGTGATTGTCCCTGTCACACACTGGGGTACCAATGGGGCAAAAACATTTAAAAAATGCATTGCAATCATCTAATAGCAGTAGAGCTTTTTCCTAGAAATAGCAGTGGCACTAAACTCCACATGCTGATTATGGGCTTGATTTTCAATTACATGACTTCGGCTAAGTGGGGTGATTTACAGGATCTTAAGTCTCTGAGCCAAAATTTCAGCAGGAACAGTCCATAATAGATACCTGCAACAACACGGAGGTAGTGATGAAAATTGCCTTCAGGCTGCGCTGTAGGAGTGAACAACAGAAGAAGCTTCTATTAATAATCAGTGGCAGGTACACAAACAGACACCCACACTTGCACAGTACACAAAAATAGTGACATTGATTTGTACACATGCACAAACACTCAGACAAACACACATGCACACACACAATAGGTGGTCTGACAGAAGTGGTTTATTGTGCATGAATACTCCTCAAATTTCACTGTGTTGCATCAGCCAGCCAACTGTGTTTTTGCTAAATTAGTTTGCCCCCATTTCCTAGAGCAAATGAAACAGCCGAGTGTGCAGTGTAAATGACATTTAGAGCTGTGCAAAATGAAGATATATTGTGTCTTTGGTGGTTTCATCCCCTATTAGTTCTCACTTGTTTGCTGTCCTTTATCATTTATGTGATATATTTGCAATAACATAAAAGCCTTAGACTTTTTACATTCACAAATAGGGAATTGATTTTTGAGGTGGAACATGTTTGCATGGGCTGACAAAAGAGGAAGAGGGCAACGTTTTCAAATCAATTTGAGTTCAAAATCACACCCGAAAATATGAAGTATATATTTTATGTTATCATTCAGTTTGCTTTAAGATTGTGGACTTTTTTCATAATACATTATTTCACATAATTTAGCAATTTACAGATCTACTACAACAAAAATCAATTTTAGTTTAAATATTCAGAAAACGTATGAAATTAATACTTTTTCTGCATGTTCATAAAGTATGCATAATCTAATTTAGCTATGCCTGAAGATATATATATATATATATATATATATAAATATGTGTAGTTGCTCTGTACAATGTGTCAGAAACTGACTGTCTGATTATGCAAACATGGTGATGAGGCTTTGTTGCATTGTCAGTCTCTGACAAGCGCTTGGTTTGTTTTACTAATTAAATGATTAATCATTTCATTACTTATTCATTTATTTGCTCATATATTTACCCATTTCATCAGTCATTCATTGAGTCAAATAATGTGATACAAAGACTTTAACACCATCATACATTAATTATATTTTTGGGGCATGATAAGTCAACAGTTTATGATTTGTCTCAATATCTTGCCATAGCTATTTTACAGTCATGTCAGGTGAGATAGGTAATTTGCAGACAAACAGAGAAACATGCTGTTTTTAATGGTGCGGAAAAGGTCTTATTTTGTTTTACTACAATAAGGAAGGGCCATGCTCTCGTTTTACCTCTATCATCTTTTTTAATATCTTTTGTGAAAGCACTGCAAAGGTTGTAACTGCACAACAAAGGTGTTTTCGTATGTTAAGAGTGAGCAGTTCAAGAGACAACAGGAGAAGGCAAGACAGACACATAAATGAAATTGGGATGGACAACAGCAATATTAATGATTTATTATTGTGTTGGTGGAGCAGTGTCAGTGGACTTCAGCAGCCTAAATCCATATATTCTGAGAAATCCAGCATTATTTATTTAGGAGTTTATACCAACACAAATCAGTCGTATCAAATTAAACATAAACCCAAAATAACGAGCAACTTTTCTGCCTAGCGGAGTCATGTATTGTGCCTAAAAAAACAAGTGTTTTGTTTGTGTCTACAGTATGTATTTTATCAAACGGCTCTTGTTCTTGGGTGTAGGTGATAGCTGGCTCTGTAAATGTTTCATCATTCTTCCTGCCAACTGTCTCAATAAATGGAAAAAAAAGAAAACATGTTTTCTTTTTCAATCTTAGAGAAAGAAAAAAATCTGCCGTTTGTGTGCCAGTTGAGATACACGTATACATATGCACAACACACACACACACACACACACACACACACACACACACACACACACACACACACACACACACACACACACACACACACACACACACGCGTGACTGTCAGGCCTGTTTTTTCCCCCTGAAGTTAGAGACTATGTCTTTCATCATGGCAAAGAGAATTTGTGCAGGGCATAGTGACAGTTTCACAAACACTCTGAATGAGGCCCGATCCTGCTGGTATTTTTAGCTTTTGAAAAATCTGTTTTCAAACAAAATGTGTCTGATAGTTACTTTAGGTGGTGCTGTTCTTTTATCTTCTTTACGCTCTTTATACTGCAAAGTTCTGGCTTGTTTTCGTCTGGTGTTTGCTGTAGTAATTTGGTGTACATTCATTGTTTTTGCCATTATCTATCTATTCTATAGCAGCATACATGAAAACCCAATACTGTAGTTAAATATACAGTGCCAAAGTGTAACCTCAGCCCCTTCACAGATATTCTTTAATCTTTTACCAGTTTTCACAACAGATTTCACTTTGAGAGAGAGTGATGGTAAAAGTTGTGCTGAATTTTCTTCTTTCTTGTGTCACTTTTCTGCCATCTTCTGTTTGATTCTGTTGTGTTATCTGCTCTATTTGTATCTGTCTGTACCTTTTCTAATTCCTTTTATTTGAGTATTCTATCCCATCCTGCTTTTCTATGCTCTTCTACTTAGTGCCCCTTTTGTTTCAAATGCATCTGTCCTATTCCTTTCTAATCTGACCTTCCTGTTTTTCACTGCATGTTTAGTATCTCAATATCAGGTGCAGTGAGTGACAGTTATTGGTCTGGTGTCAGTGGCTCAGGCGTTACCTCTCTTTAAGGCTGATCTCATTTCCTGCACACTTCCTCTGTGGGGTTAACGGCTGACAGGCTTATGCACCTCCTGGCTGAGGCACATGCTGAAGGAGAAAAAACTAAATAGGAGCCATTGCTGTCATGGGAGCTTATAAGTGTAAGGTAGCCTGTGTATTTCACAGCGTAATGCCCAATTAAGCCAATCGATTAAAGAGATAGTTATCACGTGTCATAAACCAATATGCAGCATTATCATCATAATTCTTTCTTAATTGTTCCATGAAACGTACCATTTTTGATTCTTGGTTTTCACTATATGTCTGAGCCTCAGTATAGGTCACGCAGTTCAGGGAACATATTTGCTTGTTGTAATGGGAGTTTTTATTTAACTTTAAAAACAGGCATTGAACACATCTCTCAAGGGGAGAACCGGTGGTATGTTAACTTGAAAGCAAGTGCATTTTGGGGTTATTTGAAGAGTGTAAGAATTAAAGTAATTAATCAAATAACTTCCTCCAGAAAGTTGAAAAACAGGCACCAGAAAGCCTTTTTCTGCTTGCACTGTCTAATGGCTTGAAAGGCCCCGTCATTACTTTAGCCTTTGTGAAATTACCCTATTGTTGTATGTAGTTGTATGCAGCACAGAGGCTGAAGTGGAAAAAAGCTAGGGAAACAGTGGTGGACAGATGTGGGCATTTGTTAAAAAAACAAAATCACCTATTAAGTTTAAAAACAGAGCATAATGTGTGTGTCCTTATAAGACATGGAGTTATGTTTTCCTCGACAGAACAAAGGTTGTAGAACAAATAATGCATGAATGTAATGCATTAAGAACGTTCTGGAAACAAGTTATTGACATTTTATCTGAGATTATTGGAGTTCACATACCCTGTCTCCCAAATATTGTATTGTTGAATGATGATTCTTCTCTTGACCTACAGAAACATCAGAAAAGGGTGCTTTTCGATGGTCTAACAGCAGCCAAAAAAATTATTTTAATACGATGGAAACCCCCACATACTTTATTTATTAAGCAATGGATATCATCCTTCCATGATCTACTAATCTCAGAGCTGTCAATCGCTTCTGCTAATAAGGCTAAGGGGGAAACATTAGAGGCTATTCAAAGAGCTGCTGATCTGGTAATATCATTCATGTAAATGATGATTGTACATATATGCACACCTTGGTGCAATTGTAGATTATTAGGAGTCAATCTCAATTTAGCTTAAACAGATGAAATGTTATGTGGAGAAAAAAAATGTATGAATGTATTTTATGTGGATAAATTGTTTTGCAATAATATAAATAATATATATAATATAATAGATAGATGAACTCAGACGATTGCTAACAAACATCAGGTAGAATTTTCTGTGAAATGGCAAGATGGGTGGGAAGAGGGGGGGACGGGGTGGCATGGGAAAGGGATTCCCTATATTTTTTCTTTCTTTCTTTGTCTTTTCTTTTTCTTATGAAGCTTAGCGCAAGTTCAACCAGGAAGACCGTCTTTCTCATTCACGTATATGTTATTACTCTCTCTCCTTTCAATAAGTGATAGGGGGCGTCACTCTTCAGTCTAACCAATCACTTCGCTCTATTTCCAAGAGCCTATCATAGCGCTCTGTCAAACCTTTTTCATCTGCTCTTTCCCCCTCTGACAGCTGTCATTTCAGGTGACTCGACACAAACGGTAGTCGCAAACGAAACCTGACTGACGAGTCAGTCAGGTTTCGTTTGCGACTACCGTTTGTGTCGAGTCACCTGAAATGACAGCTGTCAGAGGGGGAAAGAGCAGATGAAAAAGGTTTGACAGAGCGCTNCCCTTTTATATAGTTCAGCTTTGGTTCCATCATCTCATTAAACCTTTTTTAAAAGAATACTTTAGTTCTGTGAAGGGATATAAGGGATATATGCACTGTACTTCACTTTAATTAATAATGTATGCTGAAAAGCATATATATTACAGCACCATTTTTTGTTGAATAGATTTGAGTGTTTCAAAATGTCGGGTCGCGATTTATTGACAAAGGAAAAAGTGGGTCCCGAGGCCTGACCAGTTGAGAACCACTGTTCTAGGGACCGCAAGGGCGTTAGACTCCGTTTTTACTTTTACTTTGTCTTGTATTCATATGAAAGACATACAGTCCATATGTATGTCTTTATTCTTACATACAGTATTCTAATGCCGACTGCCAGTGAATAATGACATTTCAAACACATCAGTAAATATAAATAGTATACATCTGTGGGGATCTTGTGTAACAAATACACATGCTTCATCAGCACTGAAATGCTGAAAATAATATGTCACTGAAAGATTACAGTTGCAATTCTACAGTTGTTTACTAATGAATTTACATGCATTTATCTTTGTTTCTGTATACTCCTTCTCTCTCTAGGTGAGCGTGTATTGCAGATCTGCAGAAAAACGTTCATACAAATGAAGAAGTTTATGAAGATAAAGAGGAAAACAGCGGAATGGAGAATTATCTCTTAAGTTATGAATATTCGTCACACAACTTCAACTTGTTTGCCAACATCCATTATAACTCCTTTACCTGCATTTAAGGTTTTTAACTTTAAGTAATTGAGCAAAGATCTTGTGGCTATCAGGAGTTACTTTTTAGAGGAAATCCCTAGCTGTATATAAATTAGGAAATCAGTATGGATTATGTTATTTTGTATGTGTTTTGAGAATTATGAGTTTGTTTGCTCATTAAATAAAACATGTTTATTAGTTGCATGTTCATAACCACAATGTGTGTCACTATTGTCATGTGAATAATTAAAAAGCCAATTATTGATATTCCTGCGTGATAGAAATTAATTTTCTCTCGCTCTTCCAAAATACTGTAATGGCTACTTTGTCAGCATAGCTATGGTTTTCATGTAGTACATGCGAGAGAACATGTGGTCAGAACAATGTATAGGCATCTAAGGATTCACAGAGCTACAGTACACAGTTTTGAAAACCCTAGTGTCTGGTAAAATAACATATTTATGCTTCTGCACTGTATCTGTTAAGAAGTAATGATCCCGATTTGGTCTCAGGAGAACAAAGACAACGTTAAGGACATGTGCTCATGCAATATGTAAAGCTCTTTGGAGAAATACTGCCCGACTGTACTGCTCTCCTGTGACGGTATATATGTACAGCGTTTCCCTTTTTATCATCCCAAAGTAGAATATTAATGAATATTGTATTGTTCTGCGAAACATTGAGGTAATAAAATGTTGAATAAAGAATTGTAATGGTTACTGCAGAGTTATGACAACATGGGACTACACTTGTTGGATTCATATATACCATAGGAGTGGTGCACTGTAGAGAAGCCTCCTCCATTGCAACATCTTCCACACCCATGCCTAAAAGCCTTTTAAGTAGCTAAGAGTTGAGTGGTTTGCTGCAGGGTGCTGTGGTTATAGTGGTGAATTCAGAGGTAAAATGAACATTGTGTCATAGATACAATGGTGTTTTAAATGATAAAGTAAGTGCATTCTTAAGCCTGTTTTCACAATATGTTTGTGGTTCACTTATAGTACATGTCCAGATTGACCTGCAATGATAGAAACCTCCGTTCAACAGTAATAACAGATGTTGCTTTTGTACCTCAATATCTACAATTATGTGGTTTCCTTTTTAGACTACAGTCCACACAGAACTTATTTATTTATTTGCTTAGAACAAAACATATTTTTAAGACTAAACTCAAATTGTAGCACTTATTGAGTCGATGTTCACTTACATCAGCAAATTATTATGTTTGTTACTTATTTTTGAGTATTTGGTAAAGCCTAGAGGTCGTGATTGTTTTGTTGACTTGACAAACGTTAAAAAACACAGAAAACACAACACACAACTCTATGGGAATAGGCATGATTTGAAGATGCTTTTGAGCTAAATGCTAATATCAGCAGTGACAGACAGTGACAATGACCTTAATAAAATGATAATATTATCCAGGTTTACCATATTAGCATAGCATGTTAGCATGCTAAAACTAGCACTGAACGCAAAGTACAGCTGAGGCTGATTTGAATGGCATTGGTTGGGTCATGTTTGTACCAAATTGCATAGCAATAAATCCAACTGTTAAAAAAAAAGCAGAAATGTCAAGCAATAAGGGCAATACGGAAATGTTTAAATCATTAAAATGCATCATCTTGAAACCATGAATATCTGTGTACATTTTCCTGCAAAATTATGTTGAACATGTTAAGCTATTTCACAGGATAAGGGAAATCTTTGACCTGCTGGTGGCTCTTCTGGAGATGAAATGTCAGGGGATAATCAACGTCATTGAAGGCTCCATCCTTTGGAAACCTACTCAAAAGGTCATGGTAATCTATTTGATGGTTCAGTCTGAACCAAAGTGGCTTCTTGTTTGGCTATACAATATGTGATTATTATAATAATTATAATACTTTTCTTTTAATAAAGCGCAAAATATAGATAATCCAGAATACCAGAGCTGGGTAGGCCCTACACCCTTTGAGTCAACAGTTTTGGAGCCCCGATATCTGTTTCCCTCCATCTCTGTCTGTGGTTAATAACCCCAGCTATAGTGGTCGGACATGGGCCCCCTATGTTTTCCATGGACAGTTTATCACACTTCCGTTCCCTCTGCTCTGGGCCTCCAGTTAGTCTGCCAGACAGGAACATCAAAGACTTGGGGACATACCATTACAGTGCAAATGGTATATTGCAATGTAAAGCATGCTGATGATATATACCATTAAGGTCTTAGTAGTAAACACTAAACAGGAAGGAGGCCTTAGCTGAGTTTCCATTAACATCCCTCACAAGTGAACATAAATGTCTGAATCACACATTGGATTGAGTGAAAGTCAAAAAGAACCTATACATATTAGATATGGAATTGAATGAAAAGTAAAAAACGCATCTCTTGTATGTTTAGGTTATTTTATTGAGACTGTGTGGAGTTGGACGCTATTAAATAAAGTGTTGAATACATCATTTGTTATTCAGTTAGTTTTACTGTCATAATGTTGTATGGATTTCAGTAGCAGGTAAAGGGATTTTATTATTTTCTAGGGCAGTTTGTCATTCTCTCTGTCAGTCTAGCCTGGCTTCACAGTTATTCTATCGAACATTGTGAAACAGATTTCCTAAGAGAGAACAGAGCATAAAACCTCTGCCTTCAACTCTGTCCAACATCCTCCTTATTCCTGCAAGCACGCTGCTATCTGGATCATGAATTGTGCTTGAAACATAGAAGCAGCTTTAATAAAAAAAAAGGAACATCTCTTCTTGTATATGAAGAGAGTAGACATGTATACATAGCATGTGAGCTGTAATGTGAACATAGACCTAGTTGTAAATAAGACCTCTGGGGTTTCCTGTTTGTGACTTATTAATGTTATTTAGTTAGGAAGTACATGTGGAATACTCAGTTCCACTGAAGTAGTAAACACATGCATGGCATACAGTATTTAATAACAAACTTACTTAAAGTAGGACAAACTATAAGTTATAGAATAGTCTAATGCATTATGTTTTATTTTTTTTTGTGACCAACTTTTTATTGTTTTCTTTTTTCTTTTTTTTGCCCTCACAAAGGGACTTATATACACAGATATAATTATATAAACAATATAGACAATACAAATTCAATCGGGAGAGACTGTTTTGAGTGATGCATATTTATTGCACGGATGAACAAATGAATGTAATGGTAATGTTGGCGATTTAGGCCCCGTTGTGCAGGAAGTATCATTCGGGAGGGTAGAACCGATCTGATGAAACCCCCCAAAACGAAATAGTATTAAGCAATGAAATGTACAGGTTCCTTACCCTGTGGGCTGGATGCAGAGATCTATGGGAAATGATGAGAGTTATACAGGGGGAGACACATGAATGTATAAGACGCTGAGGAGCATAAAATGCACATAGGGGTTTTACAGGGAAAGGAGACTCGATGTGCATGACATGGGATGCACCAGGGTTTTAACGGGGAAGGAGACTCGGCGTGCATGACATGGGATGCACCGGGGGTTTAACAGGGAAGGAGATGATGACATGAATAGAATTTAAATGCACATGGTTGTGAGCATGGGTAACGAGACATGAAATGTCACGCATGTTATGAACAGACAGTGATATGATGAGTGATATTAAAACACCGCCACCAGTTAATGCATATTTACGCAATTAAGGCTTGAGAGATTTTTGGATTGCAAGAACGGAGTTGATGTCGGGGCGGATGTAGGATCTGAAGGCCGCGGAGGACCACCGCCCGAGTCTTTGCAGGGATGAGGACGATATGCCTTGATTAGCCGCTGAAGTAGCTGCGCCTATTCTAAAAGAATGCCCTGAATAAAATTGGGGTGCTAATCCACTTTTTGATGACTACTTGCTTTAAATAGTAATTGAACCGGGATTGTGACAGGGGAATATTCCCTGAAATTATAAATAATGGTGAGAGGGGGCTAGAGGGCCCAGGGAAGGAAGACCGGGACGAGGTCTTCCGTGGGGCCCGGGAGGCCCGCCCCTATAGGGGAGTGAAGCACAGCAGAAAGTCTCGCGAGAAGACCCAAATATAAGGGCAAAGAATCAAAAATGAGAACGTTTGAAAATTAGACCCGTGTAAGATATGATTTTGATTAATAATATAATGATGTGATCAACCGATGACAAATAGAGATGAAAGTAAGACAGGTTACTTTTGATTGTCACTTTGCTCTACTAACTAACTATAAACTAGAAGGAGAACGGAGAGTTTTCATCTCCTCGCTCGGTTGGAGGAGACCGGAGATACCCTGGTCGGCGGTGACCCCCCAAGTTTATCGTTACAGTGATCGGTCTTGTGTCTCGGAGAAGACATAATAAAAGTCGTCTGTTGATAATTTATTCTGTATGAAACTGTCCCCCCGACGACAAATTCTGTTCGGTAAGCAAGTCACTAATGTATCCATGAGTTGCTCATGTTGTGAACCTCACATTGATCAGAAGAAGTTAACACATTAGTAAATGATACTTATCCAGAGTCCCCCTTCTTCGATATGTCAGACGCCTTTAGAAGGTCTGCGACGTCACGGTAAACGGTGTTACAGGATTTTTACGTGGACAGGGTTCGCATAAGTAGAATAATCCCAACGGAAAGACAAACAAAACCATGTTTTTCAGACGAATTCACTGTATCATGCTACTTACATTCACCGGACGATCGTTTCCCCGACTTTCCTACCACTATTGAAACATACAGTCAAAGTTTGGAAAAGTCTGTACCCCGTGAAATAAATACACTCAATATACCTGTGAGCCTGACATTTACGTGATGAGCTACATAATAAAAAAATAGAGAAAGTTCTCCTCACAGTTTCTATAACAGAGACAGGTTGTCATAGTTCGCCGAGAGACCTATGGAACTCTCTGTTTTACTTTTCAGAAGCTTCGTAAGTCCCTCATGCCGCGTCGAGGTTCTCCTTCGTAACACGTTGTAACTAGTAAAGTCTAGGAAAGTGGGATTCGGTGGTGTATGTACGTCCTATCTGGTCAAGTACTAGAAAATTGGGTCACTTTGGTCTCTTATAACACAGAGTTTTTCAAAATCTTTTTTCCCTCTGAGTTCGTCAAGAACATTAGTTTTTGTTTTCCAAATGATAGTATGGGGATTAATTATCAGATGTTTGTCCACAGGTTGAGGTCTTAGAACTATACTAGTTGTGACGTGGTGTTTCGACGTTGTTTCTTACCCAAAAAGCATATGTAAAAATCCATCAGAAAAATTTAGGTGGGAGACAAAGTTATTTATGAGATGAAAACGTCAGAAATAGACCATGTGACTACTTTATCTCTATACGTTGGGGGAACCCAGTGTACGAAGACGTTGTTTAATGACTACCAAAATAATATGAGATCATTTGTATCTGGGGTTCAAAATCTAGCTTCGAACGATAGTAATCTGAGGAGGGAGATATCGTTTTCGATTACTGTCTGGTCAGACAATCTGTCACGGAACTTTATCTTTCCGTCGTGTCTAAGAACTTTAGACGGGAATTTTGGTGGATGCTTATTTGTCTTTTTCTTCGACCAACTTAAAGGTCGGAAACTGGAGTAAGTCGTTTAAGGTGTCCTGTATTACGTGTATTAAGACTCCAAGTGGTACTTTAATTCACCACGCCAAACAATTTTCTCATGGCCCGAATCAGACAGTCCTGCTTACACACCTACCACCTGTAAAGTTAAGTCGGTACGTCTCCAAAGGAAAAGTCGATAACTACATGTCTGTTCGGCAGGACAGTCACAGTTATGGACAGTAGATTACTATTGTTTGAATTTGTCAGAAGACCCGTTTCGACTATAAAATCTCTAGTAGGAAAGAACTTTTGTTATACTTCCTTATATAAATGCAATTCAAATAACTTTAATTAACTTATCAAGTTTATCAAAAAACCGCGGATAGAGACGTTTGCAATATCCTTGATTTGGTTTACTAACTCGTCTACTTGAGTAGATTTTGTCAAATTCGTTGGAAAGGACTCGCTCTTTTCTCAATTGGGATTCGTTTCGCTACAATCGTACACCGCTCGGGATGGGTTTAAGAAAGAGACCAGGGAACTGTTCCGTATCACGCTTTAAACTCAGTTTCGTGACAAAAAAAACTTTTGACTCACTGTGGATTTAACTTGAAGTTTTTTCAATACATTTAGCACATTGGCTAATCTGGCTCCGAACGCCACAAACTTACGGACAGTTATTACTTTACCTCGTACTGTCGGTTCTTAAATGTACTCTTTCTTAAACCGGGCAGAGTCTTCACTGTTTATTTCTATGTAGTGTCGCATTCTAATATCGCTAAGACACCCACATATACGTCCTCGTCTGCCGCCCATCGAGTCAGTCGCCTCACCGAATAAGATTCCATTTGTTCATGTAGTCGCCTTTCAGAGTATTATTGATTACGTTTACTATGTATGGAATAGAACCCCGAATATTTCTTTTTCGCTAAATACAGCCATCTAAAGAAAGTAACATAAGAACTTGTAGTCGAAAATACTTTGCAACCCCATTGTTATCTCCATACATCGTATCTTCAGTGCCATTGGGCTCCTCAGTACACCACCGAGGTCTCGCATTGTCTCCGCACTATTCGTCTTTTCGAACACCTACCATATGTTAGGATAATAAGCATACTTCAAACTTTTGTCACACAATATAAACTAGTTTATATTTGGAATCCTACAGTAACGTGAATTTTCGGATTTAATAACTACTGTAACTTACTCGTAACCTTCCAATATGGAACAATACGTTGTACTTTAAACTCACTTAGATGAATAACTTCTTGTGTCCTTTTACCACATCTCACAAAATTTACAGAAAATGTAAATAAATATGGAAAAAAAGAATGTTGTTTCTTAAGACGGTTTACTGTCTAATAACACAACAACATAACTGACAACAATAAATGTTTTACCACCCTCTTTTTGTATATTTCCATTACGTTGACTCCGAAATTGTAATAAAAGACGTTTATCATATCAAGTCCCTTAAAACTAAACCTTTCATACTAATATAATAATAAGATGAAAACAGAGGAACTTTACTTCAAGTAACTTACTCGTAACATGTCTCACATATACTTTCGACTATGTAAACTATCTGATGTTAATCTTAGCAGTTCACCTACACTCAGTTACCGCACCGGTTAATATCCCAACTTTACACTATCTTGTCTATTTTACAGAATTTATTTTCAAGATCAGACGTACAATGATAAAAAAGACTCTGTGTAAAACATGTTACAATAAACGATTCGTCCTTAGTATAATGATATTTATTATGATTTAACTCGATAACTATTTAACTTAAGCTAGTATAACGGGGGTAAGGTTCAACTATAAACTAAAGATTCTTTTCGCATTTTTCGATTTTCTTTATCTCGTAGCTCATACCTCTGTAGATATGCTATTTACCTACTTAGCGACTAGATTCAAATCTTCGTACTCGGCGTCTCTACCCTCTCCCTTATCCAGCAGCGCCGACCCTGTTCTTCTCCTTCGAAATCAATGGAAAGACTCTTTTCGATAGACGAAGTGGCTGGCAGTGGAATTTTGGGTTATGTAAGCCTCGTTTACCATCGGCCCACGTCAAGTTACAAGCTGACGATACTGGGTCGAAAGGGATTAAATAAGAGATTGGTCCTGGTCAGTTCCGAGTAGAGTTTTCCTGATTGATTTCGAAGGGGATGACAAGGTCTGCGTCTGCTGGTTAATGTGAGAGGGTAAGACGCGGAGCACGAAAGATTTGTTAATCTCTTCCTTATAGTGAGGTATATATATCATGCGTAGATGAGCTACGTGATAAGAAAATCGAAAAATGCGAAGAGGAATCCGGGCCGCTTTAAGAGGTGTCGAAGGGAGAGCAAGCTGGATGGTGGTCGTAAACAAAAAGGGCTGTTTAAACAGAAAGATGCGGTCAGTGATGTCGGTTTCGGAATTCGTGGGTTCACATCTCGCGCGAACGAGGCGTAACGCGAGCGTAGCTAAGGGCAAAACGGGGTGTGTTTAGAATACTAGTTAATGGAACGCGANAATGACAAGACAATAACCCAAAGGGAAACGTGACATGGAAAACAGCAAAAACACCCAAACCTACAAAACTATAAACGTGACATAACATGAGAATCGTGACAAGTATTCTTTAAACTTTGAACTGTATAACATAAAAAGGCACACATGCTGAAAACCCAACCTTAGAAGGGGGTGATTCTATTTTTAGAAATACTAACATATAAACTACGCATTCTGGTACACTCAGAGAAGAAAATAAATAAATAAATCTATTGCTACCTGACATATTAATAATATTTGATGCCATTGTTTGTTTTTCACTTTGTTCCGACAGCTGAACTTGCTGCTCCACACAGAGAGAAGAGTAAAGAGGAGATAGTCTGTGTGAATTACTTAAATTGTGGGTAAGGGTAGATAGCCCCCATTGTTCTGTGACCTGTCAATCATCAAACCGGGGGTCGTATTTCATTATGGGTTCATTTGTATCTGAAGTTGTACCCATGGATGTATAAAGAATAGTTCTACCGCAAAGTTATTCTTCGTGGGGACTTCCGGAAACAATCTTGATTCTGATTGGCCAGAAGACTCGAAAAAACTTCAGCAAAGATGTTTTATTGAGAAGATGATCACTACGTGACAGAAGTTTTCAAAACCATATATACGGTCTCCGGTACTTCCAGTCCAACGCCCACTGCATGCACAGCGTTAGAAAATCGGGCCTTCAAAATAAAAGTTTGACTTTTTTTCCTCAAAAAAAAAGAAATTCAATACATTTTTTCTTCACTCACACATCTGCGACCCACTGGAAACGGGTCCATTACCCACTTTTGGGTCACGACCCACCAGTTGAGAACCACTGCCCTAGAGGTTGATCTACTCTTTTTTACCCCATGTGAACAAAGTGATTTGTGCTGACCAAGAAAACACTCATCCTAGCCTACCTATCCTTAACCAACTGCAATGTTACTCTTTGCATGAAAGCCTTAACCAGAGGACCACATATCCCTGTACGCAATCTGCAGCCAACATTAACTTGCATTGCATCTGCGCGGAAGACCATTATCTTTATAGGGGAGTTCTGGAAGAAAATTAAGTTGCTATTCTGGGAAACCCAACATGGGAATCATTACTCAGCAGGGTAAAAGCTAAACCATGAGTCTTGAATCTCAGTGTCTATGCGAAATGAAAAAAAAGGCTCATAAATCACAACTCTTTAATACTATATTATTGAACTAGAACTGACATATAAATCACTTGCAGTGTATATTATCCCCAGGGGGTATGTGTTCTTTGTACTGTCAGGCTGTCTGTCTCCCAACAAGTCAGACTGGAAGTCTTCACATCTGTATCACTGTTATTATCACAACCCTAACATGTTAGTGTATTTTAAATATCCAAAGTTAAAAGTTGGTGTCGTGTCAGAGAGGAAGGATGTCTATATGTACAGCATGTTTTTAGACTTGAGAATATACAATGAACAACACAACAGTTGGGTAGACATTTGTGTCTCACCTACATTTACAATAAAAACTGTAATACAAATAACTAATAACTTAGAAGCATTAATATTACAAACTTTTTCACACATTTCTTGGTTTCAGTGTAAGCTAAATGTACTTGTAACAGCCGTCTGAATAAGTGTGGTAAGGAAAACCCTGCTATATAAAAAATATAACCTTATCTGAGAAAGAACCAATGGTAAATAGGAAGGGAGAAAATACATATTGTTGGAGTCATTAAACCTCAGTCAGATATTTTGGATTATTGTTTAAGACAGCAAATTAGACAAAATGACCCACCAGACTGTGTCTCTCATTCTGTATGTCAGACAGCCCAACAGTATGTGTCATCCAACAGTGAACACTTTAGTCGTGACTCACCACGACTAAATTCAACACTTACACACATAAGCAGCCATAAAAATGTATGTCTTTAATGCTGAACGTTTTGAATAACTTGTTATTCCTGACATTAAAACTTAACAACAGTTCTCCGCTTTTTTGAAATTGTGAGGCAAAAATATGTTGCAAGATAATATACTATCCAGAATACACAACATGCATGGTCATATTTTCAAACTTCTCGTCAATATCTCTGCGGTGACTGAAGATAACAATAGACTTTATATTGAAAAAGTGAACACATGGTTTCTAACTCTCATGAGTCTAAATGAGCAAAAACAAATACAGTCACCAATCAACATGACAACAAGAAGTCAGCTCTTGAAGGGATATTGAAGTTAGAGGAACGAAAAGAGGAAATTAAGGTGTTTAAAGGAAAATCCACCTGAAACAAATTAAATGAAACCCCAATCCTGATTCTTCTCGTTCTTCCCTTGCTTTATTCAACACATTTTGCTGCCTCACTCTCATGCACCTCGCTCCTCCCCTTTCCATTCTTTCTGTCAGTCTCTGTCTCTCTCAACATGAGCAGACAGGCAGAGACAGGGAGACTGTTGTTGTGCTTGCAGTCTGACACTATCAGCTCATAAATCCCTGTCAACAGCTTGTATGTCTCCTCTGCGCTTCTCTCTCTTCTCTCTCTTCTCTCTCTCCTCCCTCCCTCCCTCCCTCCTCTGGTGAAGGAATGGAGGAACCCATTGACCTGCCAGCTAGGGTTTGACTGGCACAGCCACACATAAACACACATTTCGGAAAAAGACAGACACAGGATGTGCTATAAATAGACAGATGGATAGATGGATAAATAGATAGATTGATAGATAGATGGATAGATAGGTAGATAGATATATAGATAGGTAGATAGATAGATAGATAGATAGAACAAGTATTTAGTCAGCCACCAATTGTGCAAGTTCTCCCACTTAAAAAGATGAGAGGCCTGTAATTTTCATTCTAGGTATACCTCAACTATGAGAGACAAAGTGAGAAAAAAAAAATCCAGAAAATCACATCACTGATTTTTAAAGAATTTATTTGGTCAATAACAAATTTATTTGGTCAATAACAAACAAACAAGATTTCTGGCTCTCACAGACCTGTAACTTCTTCTTTAAGAGCCTCCTCTGTCCTCCACTTGTTAACTGTATTAATGGCACCTGTTTGAACTCGTTATCAGTATAAAAGACACCTTTCCACAACCTCAAACAGTCACACTCCAAACTCCACTATGGCCAAGAACAAAGAGCTGTCAAAGGACACCAGAAACAAAATTGTAGACCTGCACCAGGCTGGGAAGACTGAATCTGAAATAGGTAAGCAGCTTGGTGTGAAGAAATCAACTGTGGGAGCAATTATTAGAAAATGGAAGACATACAAGACCACTGATAATCTCCCTCGATCTGGGGCTCCTACCAAGATCTCCCCCCGTGGGGTCAAAATGATCACAAGAACGGTGAGCAAAAATCCCAGAACCACACGGGGGGACCTAGTCAATGACCTGCAGAGAGCTGGGACCAAAGTAACAAGGGCTACCATCAGTAACACACTACGCCGCCAGGGACTCAAATCCTGCAGTGCCAGATGTGTCCCCCTGCTTAAGCCAGTACATGTCCAGGCCCGTCTGAAGTTTGCTAGAGAGCATTTAGATGATCCAGAAGAGGATTGGGAGAATGTCATATGGTCAGATGAAACCAAATAGAACTTTTTGGTAAAAACTCAACTAGACGTGTTTGGAGGATAAAGAATG
>NW_011352500.1:240002-245710 GCF_000735185.1 Notothenia coriiceps
CTCCGAAATTTTAAAGAAGACCTCTGACCGGCACTTTTCAAATTTTGTCCGGAAGATTTAAACTTTAACGGACATGTTGACTGGCGAAAAAAAAAAAAAAAAACTGAAACTCTGCCGCAAGATCCCCTCGTCCCTTGGAAGAGGCGGAGAGGTGGGAGTTTGTCATCTGCTGGTGGACTAACCAAAGAGAATTACAGCGAGGGAGGGATTGGCATTGAATTACAGCAGCAGGAGCAAATGCTTGCCTCGGGGAGGGAGAAAAAGAGCCACAGCGGAGAATAAACAGAAGGGCAACCACGGCAACCATGCGCAGGAAGTCTTCTTCGCTGCTGTTGTGGCAGACTACAGCGCCACTTACAGGCCTGGTATATAGCGTCTCCAGCGCTTTCGAGCGGCAACGTCCGGCTGTGGCCCAACCCCCCATTCCCCTGATAGGTGGAGAGTTGCCCATATAGGCGGAGCACCCCTTTTCTGACGTCAGAACAATTAAAATCTGTATCAGCTCCGTTGCAGCCCCGTTTTTAGAGATTTGGGTATGGAGGAAAGGAGAGAGGGTTGTGTTTTCTGACACTTGGTGAGTTCCCTGACACACCGGGGACACATATTCATGTATAAAAGATGTACAATAGTGAATTTTGCATGATAGGTCCCCTTTAAGTTAGCTAGCTGCTAGCTGTAGCCTTGCTTCTTTCATACCAGAATGACAAGTTTGGGTTTTGTCAACTGCCACCAGCAAAGACTGTAACACAGCAGATGGATTTTGACAAATGTTCTCATAGCAATAACAAGTTTCCTTAAACTAAATCCCTTTAAATATAGCAGATATATCTTATAAGAAGGTGCTAAAATAAGATGAACTCATTCACACGCGTTCAATGGTAAATTCTGATATCACATGATGGTATACACTGCCTAAGAAACCAAAACAATGCACAGTGATGGTTTCAGGTAGAACCCTAAGTGGATGAATATAAACGTGATCAACATTAGCAGAAAATATCAGCTACAGGTGATCTCCTTCTATGTTGATGACAGATTATCAGGTAAACATGGTGGTGTCGTAATGGGTCAACCAACACATGTCATGTATTGTCACCTGTCTGCTGTCATCAGACTTACTCTTTTCTTCTGACAGGTGTCGCAGCGTGACCACGAGCTCCACTCTGATAGAACACAGTCCACCGGCTGAACTACCAGCTGATCGCCCGCTGACCGAGCTTCACGAACACTGGGCTCTGCATTGCTGCTGGAAAATCAAGTTAAAACAAATGGACATTTATTATACAGATTTATCAATTTGGAAGCAAAATGTGTTTCAATTTTTTCAAACCACATTGCTGTAGAATAAGGTTGTAAAGATTTACAAATAGATCAAAATCAGAGAAAATACATTTAATTTTGCAGAAGCTCATAAGAGCCCGGCATAAAGACATTCCATTTTAGATTTTTGTTTTGTATTTTGAGAATAATGCAGAATAAAATTCTGTGAACAAATATAAAAGAAACCACAAGCTACTCAAACTACTAGCTTTTGAAACTACTAGCTAATCAAACTCCTAGCATTAGCGCATATACGGAAAGCTTAATCGGATGTATTTTTAAATGTTCTAAAGCCATCTCTTCTAAGATAATACAGAATTCAAAATAAAATGAATTAGTTTTAATCCCACAATAGAAACATTTAGTATTCTTTGACATCAAGGCTGTTACATTAGTTACCCTTGATGGATATTAAACTTGACCAAAACATATAAATATATTCAGGCAATTAATTACTAAACAGAGCAATACAACTCATACCTTGACAGCACCAATCCCAAAGTAGCGTAGATTAGACAGCACTGCAAAGTGAGTGCACTCATCCGTATCCCCACAGGAACCATGGCTGTGTGTTGTGACTGACTGTGGACGAGGACACACCGCTGCTCAGCTCTCTATGTAAACACACACTGATCGATACATGAACTCAGAGCTGACATGATACTCAGAGCTGGAGCGGAATACACAATCCTGCAGGCCTCAGAAATACAAAGGGATATATAGGACTTGTGTCTTGTGTCAGTGTGAGTTTAACACAGGTATCACACAGACATCAGGATTTAGAGGAAGCAGGCCAGGCAAGTTTAATAGGCAATCCAGGAAGTCTGGGCATCTTGTTAATCATCTTAATTCACTTTGCTATGTATAATCTGAGGGAATGTGATTAATAAAACAACTTACTTTAGTGTATTGATAGATGACATTGGTGGAAGATGAAGGCTTTGTAATCAGTGTTGGGTGTAACGCGTTACAAAAGTAACGGAGTTACAGTAATATATTACTTTTTGCTGTAACGAAGTAATGTAACGCATTACTAATGAAATGTGGGTAATATATTACCCGTTACAATGCTCAGTAACGCAGTTACAACACATTTTAACCCGAAATTAAATGGTGTTTTGTTTTTTAAGAATGTACTAACATAGCGAGACATTCCGACACCGGACAAATTGTGCGGGTAGATTAGTAAACCTGGTGTTTACCCTTCAGGCTTCGCGTCGAGATCTTCGGGGAAGTTGAACATTATGCAACCATTCAAAAAAGAGAACGTAGCGAAAAATACAAACAACAAATTGTGTCAGGTGCGCGCGACCTGCTCCGCTGCGCGTGCATCATTTCCAAAGTGCTTCCGCAGCAGTGACACACATCTGATCTGTGGATAATCATTTATACGAAAATGGTTAAAGCAACCATCACTAAACGCCAGCAACACTGCATCTACTGCAGACAGTAGCAACAGGTCAGATGCGGACATCACGTTACCCTCCGTTGTGGACACTAGCTTACTCCCGCCTGACTCGCCCCCGGAGCAGCAGTCTTCGTCGCCCGAAACTACGCCGCCCAGTAGAGTTATGTTAGAGTGTGTTTTTTAGATAGAGAGTGAGTGTAGTAGAGTATAGTGAAGTTAGTGTATGTTGTATGTTGATGGTTGTTTTAGTTTTTAGTAGTTCAGTGTTTATGGTTTTTTTATGTAGATTAGTTAGTGGTAGGAGATGGTTGATGGTGTCTGTGGTTTTGTGGTGTTGTTTTTTGTTGGTTGTGAGTGTTTGTTTTGAGTAGGGCAGAGGGTCAGTGTAGTAGGAAGAGAGTTTTTGTTTACGGTGGTTAGAGAGTTAGTTTTTTTTTGGGAGTAGTTTTAGTAGTTTGGTAGGCGTTGTTGTGTTGATTTGAGCTGCGTATACTGGTGTGTGTGTTTTTGTCCGGTCTCGAATGCATTACTGGTTGGGTGCAGATGTGTTGTTTTGCGTCATTTGTTTGTTGTGCACTCAGGTGTTTGCCATCCCGTCTATCTATAAAGATTGTTTTTTGCGGATACTTAACATCCTCGGTGATGATAGGAAGTGGTTATAGTTAGTGGGTGTTTACACGACCGGTCTAGATACAGCTGCACTAGAAGTTATAGTAGTGGACTGTTTTTTGTTTTGATTACTGCTGGTTTGATAGAATTATGTAATTAGGCGCTACCTTTTACGGATAGAAATGTTCGAATCAATATATTCCGGGTATATTTATACGCGAAAAGTGTCTGAGTAGTACTCGCTTGTTTTAATTCAAATATTAAAGTTTAATATTTTTACGTCACCTATTATTGTTTATTACTTGTAAATCTAACAATCAATTTTTATGCTTTTTAAATTGTCAGTCCTGTAACACAAGATTTTATTTTTGTTTATTTCTATTAGTATGTAACATATGGTTTGTTTGGCTTCTAGTAGTTGGTGTGTATGTGTTTTTTTATTGTTGTGTAGCAGTTTTTTGTTTATGGCCTTTGTCTTGGCTTTTTGTTAAAAAGAATTTTATTTTATTATGTAATTTAATTGGCTCCACGAACGAAGTTAAGTGAAATCTTTCTAGTTAGTGTATTGCCTAAGCATTTTTGGCAAAGGCGGTCGTGGTTTGTGTACGTAATTTATAATAGTATGGTAGACGGGCATGCGAGAGTATAAATTTCTGCGGGACTACTCTTCTGAAGATTTTTTTCGTGACTCCTTGTGTCTGGGGTTGGCGTTGGGATCTTTTTTTGTTAACGAAGCTAGTATTATGGTATTGTGTTAATTTGTTGTTAGAATGTAAAGAGAAGTTGTGGTTTTGTTAGAGTGTTGTTTTATGGCGATAGGAACGTCATAGTTTGTGATTTATAGCCTTGACTGAAAATATAAACTGATGGTTTAACATCATTAATACCCCCCCGGGGCTAACATGTGGTATTTTCACAGTGTCGACTACTTGTCCCTGTGAACCACTAATTTCGGTACAATTAGGTCTTAATAGTAATGATATAGGAATAATTCTTGTGGAATCTAGTCTCTTAGGGATATGTTCGTATTATAAAGTATTAATGATGAAGGTGAATAATGAGTGATAATTAATCTATTTGTTTGTTTTTGTTGTTTGTAGTTACTTTGGATTTCTGATATATTACCTATAAAGGAGCGGTGTAGGGGAAAGTTCTAGAGTCTGCTAAAGATTCCAGAATTGATCTGTAGTAGTATTAGGTAGTTTGACACATCAATTACCGTTACTTAGGCTTTTTGAACCCAGCGTCGTCACACCCGTTCCAATGAAGATTTTACATTATATAATAGTATAAATGAATAATGAGGAAGAAAACTTCATTATTCACTGAATGTTTAATGAGCGAGACTTTTACATTACTGGATTTGTTGAGTGTGTGTATAAGTTGCAGATGTAATTCAGTAATAGTGGTGTTTTGGTGTCTCGTTTCTTATGATGCCTTTAGATAGATAAGTTGTGCGATTTTAGCTTCAATATGCGCGGTCGAGTGAATATCGTGAGATGTCTCTCCCGTTTCAACCATATTTCGTATTTGTTTGTCACTGTATCCAGGGATATCCGTATGGTTGAGTTTGAACGATTTTGTCGCTCGAATTCAACTTGATTGATGCATGGAGACTAGTCTTTTACTGTGTCAGTACAATTATGTCGTCATGGGTGGGCTTGGGGCGGGCGACGCACGTTGCTGATATGTTATACTTCACAATGGGTCGTATTAAGCATTAGTTCCGTCTGTATTGTTATATAATTTGGTGGTGTAGGCGAAGTACCAAACCTTGTACCGTTTGTCATACTTTTCCGTTTTCATAATGAATTGTTTGTGATATCGGATGGATGTAGTTTTTGTTGGGTATCCTAGGTGTAGTAGATTTTTGTCTTGATGGTTGCTTCTTTTTTCTTATAAGTTTTGATTGTTCACGTAATGCTTTTTGGACCATAGTGTGTTATAGAGTAGTACACTTCCTAATCTTGTAAACGAGTCGGGTTTACCTTCTTGTGGTGTAAATTGTCGTCGTTGTAGTCGACACTTTATTTTTTTCGAATTCTTAGTACTTCTATAATAATTCTATCGGTATGCACCATCTTTATGTTCCTGTATTGACGATGGTATGGAACCATACGGTAATTAACGGTTTGTGTGTTAGTGTAAAGATGTGCCGTACAGTTCTTTAGTACCATGTGGTAAAATGTGTACTTTGATTGTTGGTTTTGGAAAGGATGTTATGTGTATAGTATTTTGAGATAATTATTTGGATTGTTGGTCGACGTTAATTGGCGTATGGATGGTGACATGTTCCGCCCATTCATAAATCTATTTGTGTTTCGGTTTTAACCTTGTTGGGTGAGTTTTGTTTTGTACTGCCCGGCGTCTC
>NW_011352500.1:245755-250947 GCF_000735185.1 Notothenia coriiceps
CACCGCCCGGGCAACGAATGTTGATTTTCCGGATTTTTTTTCTTCTCATTTTGTCTCTCATAGTTGAGGTATACCTAGGATGAAAATTACAGGCCTCTCTCATTCTTTCAAGTGGGAGAACTTGCACAATTGGTGGCTGACTAAATACTTTTTTGCCCCACTGTAGGTAGATAGATAGATAGATAGATAGATAGATAGATAGATAGATAGATAGATAGATAGATAGATAGATAGATAGATAGATAGATAGATAGATGGATAAATAGATAAATAGATAGATAGATAGATAGATAGATAGATAGATAGATAGATAGATAGATAGATATATAGATAGATAGGTAGATAAATAGATAGATAGGTAGATAGATAGATAGATAGATAGATAGATATATAGATAGATAGATAGATAAATAGATAGATAGATAGATAGATAGATAGATAGATAGATAGATAGATAGATAGATAGATAGATAGATAGATAGATAGATAGATAGATAGATAGATAGATAGGTAGATAGATAGATAGATAGATAGATAGATAGATAGATAGATAGATAGATAGATAGATAGATAGATAGATAGATAGATAGATAGATAGATAGATAGATAGATAGGTAGATGATATCTACCTATCTACTAGATAGGTAGATAGATAGTCACACAAGGCACTCTACGAAAAGCCCTGCTTCTTTCACCTCTCTCTGTCTCCCTTCCTGACTGTCTGTCTTTTCTTCCCTCAGGCAATGTTTGCCGGCAGACAGTCAATGACAAGCGCTTCCTGTTGTTGGGGGTAAACACCTGGGTAATGAGGCCACACTGCACAGCAACCCCGAAAAAAACATGCCCACCAAGGTTTATAGCCCTCGTTCACTGCATATGATGATATATACTGTAGACATGCAATCAGGTCATGCAGGCACATACAGATCTGCGTATGCAAAGGAATCCTGCAGACAAACACAAGCGCAGACATGCATGCAGATAAACACACACAAACACACATACAGACAGCCACACATGCACATGCTTGGCTCAGACAGACTGCTAAACAAGCAGTGAGCCAACCCAGCCATGTCAGCCAAAACTCAATACCCAGCCTGACTGCACTGTTAAAGGCACGCTGCAGTGAGCTGAGGTGAGGGGGAACGAACCCAAGTCAAGCTTTTTCTGTTCCTTCTCCGTCACTAATAGTAACTCTCCAACCTTAGAAACAAATCCCAATCTGAGTGTTGTCAGTGGGAAACTCAGTTGGAACAATTTGCAGTGTGTCTCAAATCCTGACTGACTGCAGTGTAAAGTTGTGCTGTGTTGAAGTGTGAGAGCGACTGCAGTGAAGCTCGAGCTGTCAGTCTGACTGGCGTGTCAGTAACGCTGCGTGTCACTGGTAGACTTTTTCTCTGTTGAATTGATGAGCTTGTAAAAGGGGAGAGGGTTTCTGTCCAACCTCTTAGCCTTATGAGCATGTCACTTGTGACACAGTAATCAATGTATAAGTGGAAACATAAGGAACTTAATACGAATTTAAAGTAAGGTCTAAACAGTCTTTTTATACCTGTCATACCATAACTGTTGTAGATAAGTTATGTTGCAATATATGCACATAATCAAATAAATGTGCTTGGCCATAAATGCGTTGGCAGTTAATACTCCAGTCTCAGGAGCCATTAACACTGAATCAAAGGTCTCCTAGATACATGTTATGACTTGTGTATTACGTGTAACTTATAAGAATGTGTTTTTAACATTTTTTATAGAGCTGGGCTCATATTTCTATTTACTTGTCTCTGTCGTATGTCGGGAAAACACATCCCGCATCTACTATATACCCACAGGAAGCGCATTGATGAAACTGATATCATCTTTTCATGTGACCTTGGATATGGCAGCAAACAGTTGTTTATTTTTCTTCTTCTTTTCATATTTCTATCATTTGTTCAAGAAATATTAAGATGGCTTTGAAGGAATCATTCTGAGGTCAAATATATAGCGATTTACCCAACCACTACAACAAATCATAAATGTTCATTCTGGTCTTGTTCCGTCCAATAAAATGTTATCCAACTTAATACTGTCATTTGAGAATAACATCTTTCTGGTCCACTTCCTCAAAATATCGTCTACATATCAAAGCTTGAAGAGTCTTCCGTGTCAAATACAAGTGATTCACTCAAGTCTCATCTTATTGTGTTATCTTTGGACAGTGTGGCGCTGCCTGGATCTCATGTGTCACAGGGACAACAGGGAAGCCTGTGGTGAATCATCAGCCTACCAAAGTGGAAAAGCTAGAAAAGGCTTTGAGCAATTGTTTTTCTTCATAGTTTGTAATGTCCGAAGAACATCAAATGATGTTTGATCAAAGTGTCCTTAACTTGGGCAAAAACACTATGTACACTGCATGTGTTTCTGCATGCACACATGTCTGGCTCTCCATGTGTGTGGCTCGGAAATGGCTGACAGTGAAATATGTGACCAATTCTAATTTTAATTGCCAATGAAAAAGGCCCTCAATATTTATGGGTTCTGTCCAGACGAACTGAGGAGAAGGGTTTAGGCATGAAAGCATATTCCTTATCACAATTAAAAAGTGCTTTAACACGACTGAAGCCCTTTGAAGTTAGATTAGCAGTAATATTGGACAGATCGACTGTGGCTTCAAACAATGGAAACTGAATGGTGGAAAAGAAATGATTTAACACAGCCAAAGGTAACGCTTCCCTTTCGGTGTCTCTTTTTCTACCCTGGAATTAGCCTCATGCTATTTTTTGATAGATTTTCTTGTGTGGAACTTCTATTATTGTATTTCTTTTCAACATGAAATTACTTCACGTGCATGACAAAAATATACTTGGACTCCAACCTATAGGGACTTGATTGAGGGAACCAAAGAAGAAAAGAAGAAAAACTAATTTGACAGCAAAGTTCTGGCTCGTTATTCAATGCCTTTAAAGCCTGGAGTGAAATAAAAAAAATGACTCAATTTGATATAAGTAACAACTGCTGAAGAACAGCAAACACAATGAGTTTTTAATCCACAAAAGTGTCTTCATTTTAAGGATCTGAAACCATATAGTAACTGTGTACAGGTCAACCATATATGCAAACACACACAACCCACACACAAATATACACAGACAAACAACTGTAAACTTGTAAGTAAAAAATCCCATGAATTTTAGAAAATAAATGTGATTCAGCCAGTTACATAAGGACATACAAACCCATGGGAAGACAGGGCTGCAACCGAGAGCTGTGTAATTACAGAGAATAAGAGGAGACAGAAAGAGAGAGAGCTTAACCCCAGGCACAGAAGCAGGAAGTGAGAGAGAGAGAGAGAGAGAGAGAGAGAGAGAGAGAGAGAGAGAAAGGAAAGGTGACAAGGTTGAGACAAACCCTCCCATGTTAACCTGAAAGAGAGAGGAGGAACAATGGGGGAAAAACAGCAAACAGTGAGCAGCTGCTGAGGATTTACGTGCTGTAAATAATTCATGCAATCAGCTGTAGGAGCACAGATACACAGAGAGAGATGGAGACAGAATAAAACAATCGGGGGTGCAGAGAGAAAGAAAGATGTGCAAATACAGACAGGTATTGTATACTGTAATAGACAAAAAAGAAGGAATGTAACACTTACCCTGACAGTCCTGTCTAGACCACAAGATCTTCCCTCTGACTCTCACTCTGCCCCACCTGGGGAAAAAAACAATAACTCAGTTTACATGTGTCATTCTCTGGTTACATGCACAGCATCAGATTCCTTCTTACATGTTACAAGAGCCAACTAAACCTGTACCATATAAGTCATTTTATACCTTCTTTGATCTTTTTGTCTGTCAGCCCTAGACATAATGTTAGGAATGTATTATCCTTCATAAAGGTATTTGTATATACTGTAACTACTGGTCTGATTTGTATTAAACTTGGTGGGAGGGTGTAACATGGGCCAAGGAAGAACCCATGACATTTGGGAAAGGATGTGGATCACAGAGCTGATACACAGACCATGTTTCACTTTCATTAACATTGCAGACTGAAGCTTCCCATGAACAGCCCCTATATAAAACAGTTATCAGTATGTTATGGCATTTGGATAAGAGTGCAAATGCCTTCAGTTTTGACTTCTACCATGCTGCCTGGGACATTGCAAAAACAAAAACTGAGCAATCCAACGTGGCTGATTTCTCTAAGAAGGAATGTATGAACTTTAGCTACATTCACTGATTTCAAATGTCCCCGTAGGCAATAGACTGAATATTATCACAGGAAATGAACTGACACAGTGTGCAAATTCGAGCAGAAAACACTAATGTCAAATTTGACATTCAAATGTCATGGATTATATTTATAACAGCAGTACATATATATACAGCTCTTCCTGTTTAAGTGTTATTTTTAGAATTCAGGTTGATTACAATTATTAAGTACATTTGATGAGCCCAATTGAATGTGTTTCATCAGTCTCTACACAATTATTCATACTGACTTGTTATAATTAATCATTTACCATTACGCTTAAAAGGAAAAAATAGAGCCTACAGAAATATAAACGTTCTTGAATGTATGATTAGATATAAAAGACACATACAAATAAACAAATCGCCTAGTAACAAAATATTATACACTCAAAAGTAAATGTTTCTTCAGTATGATTTGGTTATTTAGAGCCTAACTTCTAAATAATGTCACCACTTGTGTTGCTTTCCTTTTTTCCACTGTCACACACAACTATTAACTACTGGGTAATGGGTATGGATCAAATAGTAAAAAACAACATAAAAATAACAACCTCATTGCACTCATTGCACTCTTTCTTTGTTCAGTTATACAGTCTGACGCCCAGGAGCTTTTTGAGAAGATGCTGATCCACAAATTCCCATGGGTTTGCTGGGACTGGACCAAAGCCAGTGGAAATTGCAAACAAACACTGGAGCTGCTGTGTCTGATGTGAGCACAAACAACCTCAAAGCCCTCGTTCTCACACGTCACATCTGTGTGTGTGATTGTGCATGTGCTGAAGTGTGCGTGAAGCATAAGTGGGAGAAAGTGAGAAAGAGATTGTGTGCGCGTGTGATTGTGAGGCCTAGAAGGCGTTTCAAAGGCATTACAGCATTAGATTTATGAGGGCATTCGCAGTAACACTGGCAATTAAACAAAGATCCCAGCTCCTGTCAAAAGTTCATATGAGACTGCCAAGG
>NW_011352500.1:251207-281941 GCF_000735185.1 Notothenia coriiceps
CTGTCTCTCCACCCCATGGTTACAGCGGCCAAGCCCACACCACATTATGGGTCCCTGGGTTTTTTATAATGGCTGGGTGTGTTCTGATCCAGCTCTAAAGTCATCGGCAGTTAAATCCCATGCCTAATTAGTGGTGGGAACCCGAATGAAAAAGGGAACAAGCCAATTTGGTTAAGGAACAATTAAACATCAGTGAGGGAAAACAATATTGCCAAATGATATTTCTCATTATGGGGTGTGATGGTGCCACATAACATGTACTTGTGAGAGTGCAGATTTTAACCATCACTGAGAATATGCTTCACATTTCTTCCTCCTTTCCTTTTTTTTTTTTTTCACAGTACATGTACTATGTAACAAAATGGTTTCTCTGCATTTGACCCATCCTAGTGTTAGGAGCAGTGGGCTGCCATTATGAACGGCGACCTGGGAGCAGTGTAGGGAATGGTGCCTTGCTCAGGGACACCTCGGAAGCTCTTGGTCTTGAACTGGAGACCTTCCAGTTGCCAAGCCAAGTCCCTATTGGCTTCGCCACCACCGCCATGTGTTTCTCTGCTTGATACATTTTATTTGTAGCTTTAACTTTATCATTTCAATCAAAGTAAGGCTATAGACAGTAAATAAGAATAGGACATATGTACCATGATGTCAACCATTGGTTTGTGGACTAGGTTGTTGAAGCTTAAAATGTGACATTTTTGCTGCTGCCATCTTGGTTTTTGTCCTTCGCCCTCTTGTTTTCTTGGAAACAGAAGTGGCATGAAAGGGTGGATCAAACCAAAATATGAACATGTTTATGCGACCACATTGTTAGTCAGTTAAGTTTCATGAATAAAAAGCTGAGAAAGAGTTAAAGTTCTAAAACAAAAACCAAGACAATGTAAGAATGACCCTTCAATCACAAATAAGCCCCATTGTCAAGCATACGCTGCCAGTTCGTCTTTTTTTTTACCATTAACACGACAAGAATTTATAAAATGAATATAATGTGTTGAATTGAAGAAGACTTGGAACTGGCGATTTAGACCATAAGCACCATTAGTTGAATGTTTACTGAGAGAATAAATAAAAGAAGTCATAGGGTAATTTTCTCATATACTTCTATTTAATTTGACCTGTTCATGGAATAATGATGCAGGTTTAAGGTACTTATACATCAGCTTCACTTTTAATAACAATGGCAAAATGTGTTCCCAATTGGCTGGACATGCCTTGAGAAGGGTCAAATGATACATATGTTAACAATAAAATATGGAGTGATTAGTCTGCAGAAATCACATATGTTACAAGCGTGGATATTTGTATTGCTTGAGCTTACAGAACAGAATGTGTGTGTGTGATACCACTTCAAACTAAATGTCGCATTCAAACACGTCAGTTTGAGATTGAGTGTTCAGCTAACAGATGTGTGTGGTGAGCAAAGCTTTGAAGCCCACAAATGCGTTGAAAACATGATGTATAATATCATAATGATATGGTTCCATACAGAAAATCTTGTGCAAATGGAATTTCATTTTCTTAGCTCGCGTGCATTTTTTGCTCAAATTTGTCACACAGTGCTCTTCCAGTAACTGGCACACGCAGAGAACCATTACATTACATTACATTGCATTTAGCTGACGCTTTTATCCAAAGCGACTTACAATAAGTCCGTTCGACCAACAAAATACAAACTTGAAGAAAACAGAATCATATAAGTACATCAGGTTTCATAGAGCCAAAACATTTAAAGTGCTACTCAACTGGCTTTAGATAAGCCATTCCTTTGTTAGTATATAGTGCTTTGTTAGTAATTATATCGCTCGAAGTGGAGTCGAAAGAGATGAGTTTTCAGTCTGCGCCGGAAGATGTGTAAGCTTTCTGCTGTCCTCATTTCAATGGGGAGCTCATTCCACCATTTTGGAGCCAGGATAGCAAACCCACATGTTTTTGCTGATGGGAACTTGGGTCCCCCTCGCAGTGCGGGTGCAGCGAGCTGTTTGGCTGATGCAGAGCGGAGTGCACGTGCTGGGGTGTATGGTTTAACCATGTCCTGGATGCAGGAAGGGCCAGATCCATTCACAGCATGGTACGCATTGTCTTGAAGTGGATTCTAGCAGTTACTGGAAGCCAGTGAAGGGAGCGGAGGAGCGGCGTGGTGTGGGAGAATTTAGGAAGGTTGAAGACCAGACGAGCCGCTGCATTCTGGATGAGCTGCAGAGGTCGGATGGCACATGCAGGTAGACCAGCCAGGAGGGAGTTGCAGTAGTCTAGGCGAGAGCCTGGACCAGAAGTTGCATCACTTTCTGGGTCAGGTGGGGACGTATCCTCCACACTTTCATTGACTTTGGACATTACAGAATTACACAATCTATTGCCACAGCTATAGTTTACTCTTGGAGAAGCAAAGCAACATAACAGCAATTTAATTTGTAAATCCATGTTTGTTATGACAGCAGCAGTGGTAACAAAAGTACAATTATTTTAATTATATAATTGCCTTTATCTGACAGCTGGAATTACTCACAAAATAACATTTGATATTCTTGTAAAATAAAGGGCTTTCCAACCATTTTGGCATGTATCCCTTTTCAAAAAGCAGATGTGTATGAGTTATTAGAAGTCCATACAAATTGATTTCTGTTATAAAAGTCCCAGATGGTTTCATTTAAAGGTCAAATGTCCCAATATTTCGCAACAAAAGCAAACCTCTACAACTATGTGCAGCAGAACCTTTTTTAATTTTCATTTTCCACACCATTAATAATTGAATGACCCTTCAGATTGATTGTGTGGAAGGCATGAGAACACTTCCTACCTGCATAAAAGCCTGTTTAGATCCACTTGGATCAGCTATAATTAAATGCCTGGTATAAATTGAGCATTCCCATTGAAATTGTGGCCATTTCTCTGCATTAAAACTTATACTTTGGTTCTTGAAATGCACTTTGCTTAGAAAATGTCTGTGCTTTTATTTAAGTATGATTTTGATGGCCGCTTATGTGATTAAGTAGTATGATCAGCACAAAAAAAGAACAAGTGATTATACTATTAAATCACATATGCAGTCACATGACTATGGTTAAAGATCACTGCAGTATTTGTGTGAGCAGAGCAGCTTCTGTTGGCTGCTTTTGTTCTCTTTAGAGATTTTTTTTAATAAAAAGAACAGCATCAGGTTGAACAAATAAAAGAAAATGGAGCATGGTGGGAATCACATGATATTTTATTCTTGTATGAACAGTGGCATGGGTACAGTGTAAGGGGAAGTCATAGACGTACAAAAGTCATTTTTTTCTCTTCATGAAGACAATTCTTAATTCCATAAATAAAATTTACAAAATATTTTGGACTATTTCTCATTTTTCTTACACGAGCAAGGGGTACAGTAACCGTTTGTTATTGTATGTCTAGCAGTTAATAGTGATATCTCTATTGTTCATATTATATAACCCTTCTTTTTGACCGTTTGGATTGGGTGGAGCAGACCTACGATAAGTGCTTTGTTACAACAATGACCTGTTTACTGTATACAAGAAGAACAGTGACTGGACAACAAAAATAAACCTGATAAGGCATAGAAATGCACTCTACTGTCTCTTAATCTGCTTATTAATTCAAGAAACCAAACAGAGATATGATTCAAAATGGCAAATTGTAAACAATGCGACCTCAGCTGGAAATGTAGAATATTAATAAAAAAAACGAAAAAGATGCAGGAAAATCTGCTTTCTATTCACTTAAAAAAACAAACCTGTAACCTTTGAAGAATAGCAGGATATCTTGATGCCATCTTTATCGTTCTTTCATGCTCAAACAGAGCGAGACAGGTACAGCAGGCTTTATTTCAAATGACCATGTAACACAGATTCACAGTTCATATCTCACCGACCCAACAGAAACAAAGACATTTTTCAGAAATGAATGGCTGCAAAAGTGAAACAAACATCCAGACGTCAAAAAATGGATGTGCTGGTAGGACATTGCTTGAGAGAAACACAGGTAGTTGGCATCAGAGAGGCTATGTTATGGCACAGAGGCTCAGGTATAAGGGAGGGGGGGGATTCTTATTTACAAAATAGATAGTTTGGCAAATTTTGATTTCCACTTCAATGCCTCGTAGTCATTCCGATGCCTCTAACGACACCAGCTAAGAATTCACAGCTTATGAAATAAGAAAAAGAATATTTTTTTAATATGTTTCGGTTCTGGAGGGAAGCCGCAGAGAACAGTTTTGCTCACAGGTGAATCCACATCGAGTCTGTTCATGCAAATGGACGAATCGGTGGAGCAACACTATGAGAACATTTGGCAAAATCCATCTGCTGTGTTACAGTCTTTGCTGGTGGCGGTTGACAAAACCCAAGGTCAACCGCATACAGTAGGACGCAGCTCCTCGTGAAAAAATATTTGCATCATCAGTGTCACCATGGCTGTTTAACGCTTCCTTGCAGGTGTAAACTCATTAATCCGTGACAGGAAGTCGCCTCCCGCTGTGTGTTTATCAAAGATTAAAGGTCACTTCCTGGTTGAAAGGTAATTTGATTGGACGATAAAGCCAAAGTCTGGTTGTCATGCTGAGGAGTTCAGTTCAGTACAGTACAGTACAGTGCAGTGTGTGGCCACTGGAGGAAAAGCAGATCCTAGGAAAGCCAGCTAATTACAGAACTGCCAAAAATATCCTTTAAAAGGTTTGAAAAAACAGTGTAATCCAGCTGTAAGAGATCTCACAGTCACTCTCTCTTCTTCTCTTCTTCTCTTTTCTCGTGAGCTTCTTCTGTCTTGGCCTTCAGAGCTTCCATTCCCTGAAAGAACAAACGGATTGACTGAATCAGGAATCTGCATTCATTCGGTTACAGATCTAACCACAGGGGGGCAACGTTGTGCCTTCCTTATCTTTAGTTTGGGTGATGCAGAGAAACATGATGACAGAAACACTGAACCAAGGCTCTTTTATAATGGGCTGCAAAGCTCTCATGGGAAGGGAATAAAGGAGATGAATGTTAATATGAAGCTAATAAAGAAAGCAACTATTTTCAAAAAGCAGGCATTTCATTTGGTGGCCTGGATTGAACATATAGTCAGAAGACTGCAGTTTGACATCAGTAATCAGAAATACATAAAATCATATTACTTGCACCATTATTGCATTTTAACGCACATGTTAATGACTTATTTGTTTAATATCTTAAAGAGGCCCTATTATGCTTTTTGGCATTTTTCCCTTTCCTGTAGTGTGTTATTTTTGTGTGCATGTAAACGGTCTGCAAAGGCTATAATGCTCCCTGTTTGGAGGGAGTTTCTCTCCCACCACTCTCCTCCCCGCCTGCCTGAAACGCCTCCATTAGACTCCTTTGTTCACTTCCATAACATGATGACGTCAATATGTAATCCTCGTGCTTCTATTGGCTAGCGCTCCAACATCGTTATCTTCCTCAATGAGCAACTGGTGGCTTACAGACATTAAATATGCTAACGTTAATTCACAAAACAGTTAAAAAACAATGGATATCATACAAATAATGACGCTAAGTTAGCTACATATACCTTAAGCTAGAACTTAATTGACTACGCTTGTAAATGAACATGCTAGCTAAGGGGAGGACATCTCTAAGCGGTTGACCAATTAAAACAGAGTTGGCAAGCATACCAATCAGAGCAGACTGGGCTCTGGTTTCAGACAGAGGGTGAAAAGAGGTGCAGCAGCACAGGCAGAAGAATAAAGAGCTTTTTCAACTATTATTATTTGTATTGCCAACAACTAAGATGTTGCTAATGTGTATAAGAATAAAGCCTTTACTTTATTGAGTTCATGTTATGAACACATGAGAGGGAGGAAGTTGTTGGACAAAAGTACAGGGGGGATGAACACAGGAAAATGACATGAGTACCATGTGAAGGTAGTTGATACTGAAGAGTACAAACATGAGAGGAGGGGGCCATGAAATACCCACTGGGTGTCTGTTGTTCTCTAGCTGTCTTCCTGTGGACAGGTCTGATCCTGCGGAGCATCAGGAGCTCCGCTGGGCTCCGGAGAGCTCGACCTTGCAGCATCAGAGCCCTGAGAGAGGAAGAGGGATGTCAAAGTTTTGCAGGTCACATGCTAAGTTGTTGACCTTTTCCTCCTACTTCTCCCATAAAAATCAGCCAAACATTTAGATAATGACTGTAATTACCTCGAACCGAGATTTCACCTTATTATTCACGATCTTATCAAGACACTTAAATCATTTTTGACCTTTTATGTTTAATTGACTTGACATTTTTCTATAAAATCAATCCCATGTTGCCATATGAATCGTTTGCTGTGTGAGATGTACTTGAGAACAGATCATCCATATGACGATAATAGATTAGTGGTCACTTGTTGTTTCAAATCCATGTGTTATTGACAAGGGGGGAGGGGCTTACCGATTGTTCCTCCTTGGCGTTGCTGCAGGCGCCCTCTGGGTCTACAGGGGAGTGATCTGTGGGCGGGTCACTGGCCTGGGAGGCGGGACAATCTGAGGACGAGCTCTGGTGAGGGGCCGGGGTGGACGCTGAAGGAGAGGAAGGGAGAGATGTTCAGTAAATACAGTAAGAAGATATTTCAACTTAGTTTTTTTAACAGTTTCCATAGTGTGCTGGTTAAGAATATTATTAAGAATAATATCTGAATATTAGCATTAACCACAAACAGAGAAGCAGTTGATTCAAATCCACATGACCTTTAAAGCATGTCATCCCCTCCACTTTAGTTTATTTTGTACTTGACATGTTATATGCGTCACAGTATCAAATAAAACACGACTTTCCGAATGTGCACGCCCTTTCTTTCCACCCCTTTTCTCCTGTCTAAAGAGGACCCATTATGCTTAGTGTGTTGTATAGGTTTATGTGCTTGTTAATGGTCTGCAAAGGCTGATCATTAGTTCCCTCCAGAGGGAGTTCCTCTCACACACACTCTGCCGGAAATGCCTTCATTGGACTCCTTTGTTGACTTCCATAACATAATGACATCACTAAGTAACAATCGTGCTTCTATTGACTAGCGCTCCTTTGTGATGGGCTACGGGGAAGGACCAATCACGGTTTCAGACAGAGGGTGAAAAGAGGTAGAATGAGAAGAGCTTTCTGAACATTAAAGCATAGCAACATGTCACAGTGGAGGCACAAAATACAAACATAAACCTGAAAAAGGTTACAGGCCCCCTTAAGAAAACAGTTCCCAAAATTAAAGTCAGGCAGCAGGCTGCAAGGTCTCTTTCCTTCCTCTGTAATCCCCTACTTGCTGACATTACACTGTGTAACTCTGTTGTGGCCTGTACTATTTATTTTCTTAACTTTCTGCTATTCTTTACTTACTTCTGGCCTTGAACCATTTATTTCTTTGTTTCCATGTGTTGTTAGGTAAACATGGATTACAACAAGCACTTTGAGTTTTGTTTACGCAAATGAAAAGTGCGCTTATAAATCAAATTGATTATTATTATTATTATTATTATTATTATTATTATTATTATTATTATTATTATTAACAACAACTCTTTAATCCTGCCACATTTTGTCCCACCTTTTTCACAAATAAACAAAAAATCAACCTCCAGGTTTTTTTCTCACTTGCTCCTCAGGGCTTCTTTATAATAGTGTACTTGTTCTACATTGGTGCACTGTATTCAATTTGAAAGGAAATAATAATCCAACCCTTTTGGAGAAATATAATTCAAAACCCCAAAAGTCAGGGGTCATCAAAGTAAGCATGATGCATCCTCTTGAAACAATGAATGCAAAAAAGGCTAGATCTAATAGTTGTTCAAATAGTCCAGTCCGTAACATTGCCTTCCAGGATAAAGATTACGATTAAAATAAGGTTTACACAGAATGGCACAAAGATGTTAGATTGTTAAGATAATAAGGAATACTTACGGGATTCAGTAGACGGTGACGAGGATGTACCCGGGCTCAAGGTCATCCGAGAGAGATCAAGGTCACTGCAGCTGCCCTCCTCCTCCTGTGTGGCGGCAGCTGAAGGCGGCAGCAGCTGACTGCAGAGCAGCGTGTCCGGGACGCCAAGGGGCCCCGGGGTCCCACACCTGCTCACCGATGCGGACGCAAATCCAGGTCCAACTCCTGATGTAGAGGGGCCCTCGCCTGCGTCTGATTCCGCGCCGAGCCCCTCCCTGCCCAGGCTCAGCTGCCTGTGGAGCAGGGAGGGGTCGGCCGTGTGCTGGGGGCTGGTGATGGCCGAGGAGGGGGCCGATAAGTCGCAGGCTTGCGGGCACATGGTGGTAATGGGTACCAGGCCTTGGAGCATGGCAGCTGTTATGGCGTGCCCCCCCACGCCCACAGTCTGGGCCGGCATGTACGCCGCCATGGCCGCCCACTGCTGCTGAGTGGCCGGGAAAATGTTGGCCTGGCTCCAGATGAGCGGCTGACCCCCGGGGAGGACCTGGGCCACCTGGAGGGGCCCCTGCACCGGGAAGGCCAGGGTCTGGGCCTGGCCGGGGTACGGCTGCTGAGCCCACTGCGCAGCCTGCACTGGACCCATGGTCATATAGCCTGAGAGAGAGGGGAGGGAGGAGAAGGAAAACCGATTGAATGATATTAAGGCAGGAAGAGGAAGTGGAGGAGATTATTATAATGGATGCAGAACACATTTAGTATCCTGTGATTCAAAATTCAACACATCAATTTTTCAAATTACAGCATGTTGTCTTTTGATATTTGTCTAAGGACAGATATTCAGTGCGGAAATGTAAAAGCAAAAGGGAACATTTAAAGGTATAATAATATAACTTAATGTCTAACAATGATCAGACCTATACGAGTTATTTTTATCTGTTCATTTCATTCAGACGCCTGTAATAGCGATATCCCCTTGGAGGATGCATTGCTTTGTGGTTTTCTGCATGAAGCTGTCATGAATTTACTTTTTTCCAGTTTCAAGCCACCTCTAAGATACCCTTTTTAGACCTTGATCATTTTTAACCTCATAAAGAATGTTAGTCATCAGATGTCTAGATCTAAGTTGAACATGTGCAGCAGCCAAACTAAATTGGAGAGACATTGATCATAAATAAAGGAATCCTATCGGGGAGAAGCTGTCTGCATTGATACCTCCCATGATCCTATTCTACTTAACATTGTTGTCTGTTTTGATTGATAGACCCCTAGTGGCAGAAAATAATTTTTTTATTGGGGACCACATTTTTGGGAGGACTACCAAACCTGCAGAATCTTGCAGTTTGAGATCACTCATCAAAATATAGATTTGTGTTCAATATAAATAACTGTTGTATGGCAATGCCTTTGCAAGCAAACGCTGTCTTGAAAAGCTTCCAGAAAAACATCTGAGAGTTCTTAGTCTGTCATCAAAAATCATCTTCATAAGCTGTGTTATCATAGACAGACACATTGTGACATGATGATGTTTGCTGCACTAAAGAAGGCTGCTGTTCTTGAAGGATGTTGGGATGTTCTTGAACGTTCTTTGGAAGCCACAATGTCAATGTTTTTTCTAAAATATGCACAACCCACCAGTATTTGTCCTTGAAGAGATATTGCTTTACTGTATCTTTGTTCTACATTAAATCTTAGCATGTTTTTTATCCAACTGCACATCAAAGAAACACATCCCCACCAGCACTTTATTCTCTCCTGTGTTCCGTTTTGTGATAAAGGATACAACGTTTCAGGAGATGGGGGCTACCTGATGGAAGGGAGGTGGGGCTGAAGGGGGCGTACAACTCGGCAGCATGTTGCTGCTGGCGGCTGCTCCGGCTCGGGTCCAGTGTGTTGGCAGGTGATGGGGGCATCTGAGAGGTGAAGCACACACACACACACACACACACACACACACACACACACACACACACACACACACACACACACACACACAGACAGATGTCACTTCTGTCAAAGTCACCTAAAAGTCACTGGGCTGCACATTCATCTTTATCTCACTTATCGTTCTGTCGGGTGATTTAGATCTCTGCGACAGTCCTAATTAAATGTCACAGATAAATGAATTCCATAAACATGTTTACATTACACAACCAGGGTTTGGTTTCAGTACTTACCGAGGGAGGGGTGGACATGTCGCCGAAAAGATCAAAGTGGTTGATGTTCTGCGAGTGGAACAGAGGGGCCAAAAGAAAGAGAAAAAGTCCAGTGATACATCCGGACAATGAGATTTGCACACTCATGAAACCTTGAATTTGTCTCCAGATAGGGTATGGTGGTTGCATTGGTGGGTAGGAGTGGGGAGTGAAATCTATTCACAAAGGCGGTTTGTGCTGTGGATGGCAGGAAACAACTATCCCCTCGTTCCCTTATCAGAAAATGGATCTAAAATGAATCTTTCATGGCTCGCTATAATTGAGTGGGTAAAAGGCTATTCAGTCCCATAAAACAGACTCTGATTAGATATTCTTATGTCTGCCAATCAAGACGCGGGGCCCCCGTGAGAGCCCGGGCTGCTTTATCATGCTGATTCTTCTCCAGGAGCAGATACATACACAGAGGAGTGTGTTTATTTCATCACATAAATGAAAAGAAGAAGCTCCTGGAACCACCCGACCGAGACAATGAGGCCACCTCACCCTGTGGGCAGACGCTCTAGTCCCTCCATGTCCTCCACTCGCACTACTTAAAAAGGAGCAGGGGGACGCGGTTATGGAAGAGACTATGGAATGGCTAAGTTGCATGAAATGTCTCTGGGGCCATGCACAAGCAGACAATGAATCACCGTAAAGAAGCACAAAAACACACAGGACTTGCAAGCTGCAAAGAAACTGATACAAACACACACATATTTAAACCAAAGAAAGAAAAAAAGGGAGGATAGCAGTAATCAGTGCTGCTGCTAACAGGGTGTTTATGTCCTCCTTGAATAAGCTGGGACATGGCGCGTTGCACAGTTTGCACGGCACTTTGGGACCATTCAGGGTCACAGAATGAGTCTGAATTTGGGGAAAAGGTAAACAGTGTACACAGATGTCTCCCCCTGCAGGCACCGACACACATCAGGGGTGCACGGAGGCTCTCAAAAAGCTCCAACTGAATGAACAGACAAGCAGTAACACTTAGAGATATGGAAGCGTTGCTACTTATACCGGCATGGACTGTTTGGGTGAGATAGCGCGGGGGCCGGGGAAGTTTATCTGTTTGATATGCTGAGCGTTGAGCGTACAAACAGCGGAGAGCACAGAAGCACTTTGATGGGGCTGTTTTCAAAAGTTGTGGGGAAATTGTCTCCCAGTGAACATTGGGGAGAAATAGGCCTGAATGAATGTTTGTACAAGCGATTTGAGGGATGTAATAGCGTGGTGGTGAAGAACTCATAAAACCTAGCAGGATGAGATGAGATATACTTTCATTTTGATGAAAAGGGGGGAAATGCTTTTGGGTCTGTTTTCCATATATAGTTTTTCAGGTACAGCTTTAATGAGTGTTAGATTGTACTGCATGCAGCTCAAACCAACACCAACCCAAACTACAAACCTCTCCACCTCATCCTCCGAGGAAGGACGGAACAGCCCCCCCTTTATTTATCTGATCGGTGGGCCTCATAAACTGATTTTGTCTCAACCATCTGGTTGGACATGCGTCATAGTCAGGATTGGATTTAGGATACGTAGCCGGCGTCTTTAACGTCCTGTGAAATGGTCGACATGTTCGACTTTGGCTGACCAATCAATTCGTCCTACCTCTTGAGACAGGCTGGGCATGACCAATGGAAATTTGTTTCATCATCACCACAGTCTGAGTCATTCTAGGCTTGGAAAATGTGTTTTTGACATTACCAATGGGCACCGTCAAGAGGGGCTTGAGGCGCTTCCTTCAAGAGGATGTTAAAGAGAGGTTTGCAAGAAGAAGAGTAAAGAAACAAATAATAAATAAAACAAAAAAACACCTACAGTCATGAAATGGCGCTTTGGGACATCATAGATCCCGTCCTTCTGCTGACTGCTTGGGACCTGCATTGGATTGGAGGTCGATTCATCCGTAAGAAACAGAGCAACACCCTTTTTTTATGTTTTCTTTTTTAACAGGCTAGTTTATTAAAAAACAAGAATTAGACATGTCTATTGCATTCTGAATCAATTTCCATTTAGTCCATTTTTCTATGATTTAGTTTGATCTTTTAGAGCAATGGGATTATGCTAATTCTACAGCTGTTTCGTTAAATCAATTCTACTTAAATCAATATTGATTGCAAACATTGCTAGAGACGGTGCAAGCTGGTTCTGGGAGTGTTAAAAAAAGCTTATTGTTATTCTGCAACAGTATGTCTCAACTGGTTCATCTGACGATATCAAAACGCCTCGGCTCTGGCCTCCTTTGGATATTTCTCTCACATTTATTCAGACTATCTGTTGCTCTTATCCCCGCTGCCTGTCTCCCCATCACTCCCTCAACTTTTCCTTACGTTTTCCTCAAGCCTATTGATCTTGTTTCATTCTGAGATCAAATGGCATGGCAAGTGATAAATCTCCTTCTCTGCATCTTTCATCTTCAGAGGAACGCAAGATACAGAGAGGCAAAAAGAGGCGGAGGAGGAGGGAGAGACTGAGAGAAAGGGAGGGAGGAGGGTAGGATTAAACCATACCACAGGTCTCTGGAGTCCTAGCTAGTCATTCATTTGGTCCAAAGCCAAAAGGTCAAAGTGTTGGAGATATTAAAGGCTTTGGGTGAACTATCCAGACTGAACAACTGACCTTGACTCTTCTTTAGATGTTTTAGACGCTACGTGAGGAATGTTTTATACCAAAGAGTGATAGGGTCAGGCATAAGGGAAACAAATGAGTTTGATTCAAATCAAAATATCAGAATTAGTTTTCAAAAATGGATAGTTTAAATGTTGAAATAAGTGTTGAAATCTTGAGAATAAACACATAAGCTTTAGCAGGTATAATCTGGTTTGATTTATTTCTCGAGATTCAAATGTATATAAAAATCTTCCTACGCCGATTCTGAAGACTGGCCCTAACTCTCTTTGGTATTTTTATTATCTCTAAATATATAATCCTAAAGATTTTCCTAAAATCAAACGAAAAGCCATAATTCTTCTTGGAAATGGCCTTTGAAAGTATTAACATTTTCTTTGTTGGAGTTTTCATTGGTAGTGGGCGGAGACCGCCAATCCCATGCTGGATTCAAATTGCCTTCTTATGCAAAGTGACGATGCACGCATGTCATTGTATTTGTTGATAACCTCACTGTTTAGTGTATGCTCTCATTACATTGCGCAGAGCTGTATTGAGTTGCTGCTAATGCAAATAAAATAAAATATCCTTCTGCTGTGACTAACTGGCGAAACAGAGGCTTTTATTGTGAAGAAGCCACATGGAATGCAATGCATTTGTTCCCATGGTTAGTGTTGATTTAACCTTAATGCTACCAGTTGTAACTTGAACATGAATATAACCCTTTTAATAGATCCTAGCTGTATTCACTTCTTTCTTAGATGGTGTTTTATCTTCAGCCATGTTAAAAACTGAAACCCTAGTTTGACCTTCTACTGAATCCTCAGAAAACCTTTTTCTCCAAAAACAACGTGCCCTTTGTAACTTCTTTAGGAAAGGTGCTTTACAGTCATGTTAGTACTGTTACCATAATATTATATCACAGGGTATGAAAAGGGAGAAGAAAAGGGGGGCAATGCTTGTCTTTGTACCTGATAAACGCTCTCCTCTGACTGGTGGCCACGGAGGGGTTCGTGTCCAGCCTCAAACACTATGTACTATAGAACAGAAGTAGTGGGCAAGGCGTAGAGGTGCAGAGAACAATGAGATGGGAAGACAGAGAGAGAGGTTGGCACATAAAACAGAGAGATACAACGAGGGAGTGATACATGACGAGAATAAATGAAAGCACAGGGGAGCGAGAATGGCGTCGGCAGGGAGTGAAATGGAATTGCGAATAAAAAAAGGCGGTGAATGGGGGTGGGGGGGAAGTGGTGAAAAAGAAAAAAAGATTGAGGTGGGAAGAGGAAAGAGCACAAGTATAATAGGTCAGGCAGTAGTTCAAGGCAATGTGGAGGTTTAAGCTAGAGGTCTCCTTTTAACATCAATGATATGATGCTCCACCTCTTTGAGAGGTCAGCATGTTCAACTTGAGATCCATGAGTGAAGTCTCACTTTGGTCAGTGTCTCCTCTTAAGATATGTATTTATAAAAAAAAGTCTCAAAGGATCTCAAATAAAACATTATTTTTTGACATTTTGGGAAATATGTTTGTTCACTTTTTTGCCGAAGATAAGACGAGAAGATGGATACCTTTTTCATATCTGTACGATAAATGTGTAGCTAGAGCTAACAATGGATTAGCTTTGTTAGCTTAGCATTATGACTGGAAACAAAGGACACTGTCTAATTGTGAATAAAACACACTATGAAGAGTAACTATTGAAAAGAAAAAGTACATTTTTGTCAACAAATAGAAACTAAAGGACAACATAAGACAGACAAAATTGAGCTAATGGTTGTTTGATGAACAGAAGTCATTTTAAACAACCTGCTACATAAGCAGAATCACACGCATAGCCTAGCTTCTAATTATCAATATTATCCTCCACTGCACAAATACATCTCCTGTGCAGAATTATAGCTGTTGCACTGCCATCTTCAGCTAGAAGTATTTTCAACCAGGAATATGATGTCTCTGTCAAAATGTTACTTGACGCTTTCAGGTCTTGAAAAAACAGATTTACGGGCTAAATTCTTCTACAATGAAGTGAAAATTAGACAAGAAGTGCCTAAAAAAAGTTGAGCCGGACTACAAAAACATGCAGGCAGCACACAGATTTTTGTTTAAAGTAGAGTAACTTTCTGTGGAGAATTACATGTTTACGTTACTTTAAGTTGGGTGTGTTTCATGTTGGAAGGAATGAGAAGGTTCTAGGAAGGATGTCAACTCTCTTAAATTTCCTGAAGATGCTATATTAATACCCCAACGCTACGTAACTGTTGAGCTTCTCTGCTGGATCTAAACCATAGGATCTAAACGCAGAAAACCACAGTGGTTGAATCTAGCTTCTGAACTAATGCTTGTTTGAATGCTAATGCAAGGTGAGCCTTCTGTTCAATCAGCCAGCGTTTGTAAATGATAAATTGATTTACTGAGGAGAGTCTGTTTTCTGTCAACATGACTTAAAGGTAGGGTAGGTAAGAATGGAGAAACCAGCTCGAGTGCGTTAAAATTTGAAAGTACGCAGCCGAAAAAACTCTGCTCCTTCCCCTCAGACTTCCTTACAGAACCCCTCCTCCAACACACACGAACGCGCACATGACCAATGAGGGCACGAGATAAGTTTGTGCACAGATGGAAGGCTGACAGGCAGGTAGGCCATCCAGTTATTTTAGCCGGGCCGGCTCAGATCATTGGTCGTGCTTTTTACAGCGCCACGGCTTCCACAGATGACATTTTTTTATGTATTTATTGTCAAAGCATTTAATTTATTCATTGCTATCGGGATGTTAAGAGCATTCCATGGAATATAACAAAAAGTGTTTCTGAAGTGAATTACCTACCCCACCTGTAACAGAGTTAACATGGACATGTCCTTCACCGCTAACCTTGAGAAAGATAATACAAACCCCTGTAACCATGGCAACTGTACACAACAAAAATGGCAACAGCTGTAGCTTGAAAATGCTTGGGAGATACCAAAATGAAAAAAACATGACAAAAAAGAGACTATAGTTTATGACAAAAAACTAAATCAATGCTAAAGTTAAGACTGTAGCTTGATTTTAGTGCAGTTAAGCACATTTGGTTTTACTTTTGGACAAAACCAGGTTAAAAGTTCCCCCTGTTTTCAGTCTTCATGCTCAACTAGGCAAATTAGTTGCTGGCTCCATTGATCTTTAAAAAGAGCTTAAGGAAGCAGTTGGTAACCAAATATGTCAAAATTGAAGATTGAAATCTAATGTTTTGACTGCTGATACAGTTTGAGGGTATTTGGTCAATGTTAGGTGTCTTTAGCTTGAAATGTTTCTGTATATTAAATGAAGTCTCTCTAATTCTAAATGTGTTATATATATTGTAAATACTCTTTCTTTAGTTTGATGAGACCCTCTTCTAAAGCTTAGAATAGTGTATTGGTTTGTCCCATTTTACATATCCCCATTATGTCTTATGATTGTACTTGTATTTGTGAATAAAATGAATTGTATCCAACCGTATCGGCAGCAAGAAAGTATAAAGTGAATTTCCCAAAATGTCAAAGTGCTCCTTTAAGATTCTGGCCACAGTGTGGAGTTTTGTCAACCAACATCAACATAATCCAAAGCTGCACATGGAATGACTTTATGCAAAACACACTTCTGGGGGGTGGCTGGACGTACCACTGAACATAGCATTCAGAGTAAGAGTTAGTGTTGTCTGTATTCAGTGTGAGCAAACAGAAAAAAATAAAACATGTCAGGCAAATAAATACACAAGGCTATAAAGAAGGGGAAGGGGTAACAACCAGTCTGTTGGGGGGTGGGCATCTCTTTGGAAGAACATTGACACAGATCAACTGAAAAAATATGGTTTTACAACACTGCACTGGCAAATGGGAGTTGAATGGTTGAACAAAACTGTCAATAGGATGGTCTTCAGTGTATTACTGGAATGGTGGAATATCATGAATCATTAATTCAAGCAGATCAGTGACTGGAGGAGATATTTAAATTGATTTTTCTTGTAAAATTCAAAGCTTTAAGAGTGAAAAAACAGTTAGAAAGCATCACAGTCAGCAGTGTTTGGTTGCTGCGCTGTGTGCCACTGGACCTACCTGGTAAACTGGGTCGTCCACTTCGTCCTCCAGGATGGTCTGTGCAGGGGTGGGACACAAGGCAGATGACACGTTTTGGTTTTTTAAAACAGTGAGACGGTGCAGCCCAATTTAGAAAGTCATTAGAAAGGAAATGGAGGAAGAACGGGTAACAAAAAATACATGTTATGTGCCCTTTCCTGCAAGCGAGCATAACAACACACATGCGTTTCCTGTCACACATACCTGACTCCAATAAAACAAACCTGTTGCATTTCCATTATATTTAGATATTCAATATAGAAATCAATGGTGCATACAAACACAGTCTGGGATGCACTTCAGAGGAAGATTTATGTTGTGTGAATGAATTGCTGGCCGAGATGTAATGTGTGACCTCGCCTCCGAGTGGGAAATGAAACTGAGAAAAACATGTCATACCTGGTAGACCGCCTGCTCACACTGTTTGTCCTTCTGCGCTTTCTTCTCCATCTCCTCCCGCTGTTTAATGTCGTAGATGAGCGTGAAGAGGTCGCGCAGGTCGATGATGAGAGGCTCCGCCTGGGCGAAGAGGAAGACGGGGATGTACAAATATTAACAAGAGGGAAGTGAGAAAGGAAAGGAAATTGGCAAATAAATACAAATTTGAGGAAATAAAGAATAGTTTTTTCAGAGAGATCAAGGTGAATGAAGAGCAGTGTTTTGAAAGATGGACATGTGGAGGAAAGCAGCGAGAAACAGAGGTAGAGGAGTTTTAAAATGGTCCAGAAGATCTGGGTGAAAATGAACAAGGCAGGAAGATAATTAACTTGTTTGCTGAAATACTTTAAAAGCTTTACTAATACAACTAGAAAAAACTCTAAGGGTAAAATAGTTTCAAAAATTCTGAGATGATAAGGATTTAATTTAACTGTGTTATCCTCTTCTAGTGACCTTTGTGATTAAAACATTATTTATTTATTTCAGTTATTTCAGTCAGACGACTTATGTACAAATAGTAAACCCTGAACACAATTCTGATTTGACAAATAATCTAACTGCTTGACTTTATTTAACCTCAATTAATTATTATTATTATTTATAATGGGGATTGGCCTTTGTGATATTTTGTATTACAGGTAGCTAACCCTTAAACAGAATCCCAAGGTGACAAGGAATTAATTCATAGGTATCCTCAATTCAATTAGCCTTTATAATAAACAACTGTGTAATGTATTTATGGGATTATTTCAATCAGACACCTAACCTAAAAAAGTTCAGCCACAAAAAAAAATACTGAGGTGACAAGAACTTGAATTAACCGTGTTATAATCATCAATAAATTATTATAATTCATATGCTGAGTGACCTTTGAGATTTTTCCTTTCTTTAATGTATTAACAAAATTATTTTTGTCAGACATGTCACTTACAGGACTGTCTCAGAAAATTAGAATATTGTGATAAAGTTCTTTATTTTCTGTAATGCAATTAAAAAAACAAAAATGTCATACATTCTGGATTCATTACAAATCAACTGAAATATTGCAAGCCTTTTATTATTTTAATATTGCTGATTATGGCATACAGCTTAAGAAAACTCAAATATCCTATCTCTAAATATTAGAATATCATGAAAAAGTATACTAGTAGGGTGTTCAACGAATCACTTGAATCGTCTAATTAACTCGAAACACCTGCAAGGGTTTCCTGAGCCTTAAAAAACACTCAGCTTGGTTCAGTAAACTAAATCACAAGTATGGGGAAGACTGCTGATCTGACTGCTGTCCAGAGGACCGTCATTGACACCCTCCATCAGGAGGGTAAGACACAAAAAGAAATTTCTCAAAGAGCAAGCTGTTCACAGAGTGCAGTTTCAAAGCACATCCACAAAAAGTCTGTTGGAAGGGGGAAATGTGGCAGGAAACGCTGCACAACCAAGAGAGATGACCGCAGCCTTAACAGCATTGTGAAGAAGAGTCGCTTCCAGAATTTGGGGGAGCTTCAAAGACAGTGGACTGATGCTGGAGTCCAGGTACCAAAAGTCACTGTTCACAGACGTGTCCGGGAAATGGGCTACAATAGCCGTATTCCCATGGTCAAGCCACTTCTGAACTCAAGACAACGGAAGAGGCGTCTGACTTGGGCTAAGGAAAAGAAGCACTGGACAGTTGCACAGTGGTCCAAAGTCCTCTTTTCAGACGAAAGCAAGTTTTGTATTTCATTTGGAAGTCAAGGCGCCAGAGTCTGGAGAAAGGCTGGAGAGGAGCAAAATCCAAGTTGCTTGAAATCCAGTGTGAAGTTCCCACAGTCAGCGATGGTTTGGGGAGCCATGTCAGCTGCTGGTGTTGGTCCACTGTGTTTCATCAAGCCCAGAGTAAATGCAGCTGTGTACCAAGAGATTTTAGAGCACTACATGCTTCCGTCTGCTGAAAAGCTCTATGGAGATGAGGAATTCATTTTCCAGCATGATCTGGCACCTGCCCACAGTGCCAAAACCACCAGTAACTGGTGTACTGACCATGGCATTACTGTCCTCGATTGGCCTGCAAATTCCCCTGACCTACCCCATAGAGAATATGTGGGGTATTGTGAAGAAGAAGCTGAAAGACACCAGACCCAACAATGCTAATGAGCTAAAGGCCGCTATTGAAGCATCCTGGGCATCCATAACACCTCAGCAATTCCACAGGCTGATTGCCTCCATGCCACGCCGCATTGATGCAGTAATCCGTGCAAAAGGATTCCCAACCAAGTACTGAGTGCATTAATGGACATTTTCAAATGTTTGATTGTGTTTTGCTGTTATAAATCTTTTTTTTTTACTTGGTCTGAGGAACTATTCTAATTTTTTGAGATAGGATTTTTGAGTTTTCTTAAGCTGTATGCCATAATCAGCAATATTAAAATAATAAAAGGCTTGCAATATTTCAGTTGATTTGTAATGAATCCAGAATGTATGACATTTTTGTTTTTTTAATTGCATTACAGAAAATAAAGAACTTTATCACAATATTCTAATTTTCTGAGACAGTCCTGTACATGACCCGATGATTTAAGTGCAGAATATGAAGATGTTGGCTCTGGTCTATTATTGCTTGAGACTTGACCTAACCTAAAGTAACCTAAAAACAGAAAATGTCATACCGACTGTGCCGTCTTGATGGCCACAAACTTGTGGTGGCTCTCCTTCCCGCAGACATAGCCAAAGGCCCGGTGGTCCCTGGTGTCCTTGGCGATGTAGCTGATCTCGTGCACTGAGTGGTGATGCATGAGCACCTACATGGCACACGTGAAGGGTTACAGAAAGGACCACATTGGCTTGATGAAAACGGAAAATCTGACAATCTTGCTCCCCTTAAAGATGCAAAAGCATGTCTTGTTCCATTTTTAAATAGTGTTTTACAAGTACTGTGTTGGCAGGGAAAGTAGGTCAGACCTACTTTAAACATCTTTGCATATTGTGGAGCCAAACGCAACCAACACAGAGGGAGGAGAGACTCAAGGGTGTTCCAATCTATATTACACAGTACTCTATAGGCACTATGGTTAATATTCAATGTATAATCAGATTGTCAGATAGTGTAAAATCTCTTGGACTTCCTTACTACTGTATACTCTCTTATATAAGCAGGTTTTGAGACGCTCTGATATCCAAAATCAGGAAACAATGACTTTTTTGTTATTGAAACCTCGCAAAACATAAACACACAACCAGATATACACACACAGTAATTCAACTGTCAATCTGTCCCCCCCCCCACTTGCAGTTCCTCTACAGAGATAAGCTTAGGACTTGGGGAGGAGCTTTCATTCAAAAATTTGCCGATTTTCAGCGGGGAGCGTCGCTGGTAACGTCTCAGATTAATGTAAAATACAAAACTAATACGACTAGTCTACTGGATTCAGCACAGAATCAAGTCAGCTTTACATAAAGTATTTCCATCACAGTGTTGCTGACACTGCTCATCCCCGTTCCCCCATAATAGCTCAAGAGGGATATTAAGTGTGGAGTGTTATTTACTGCCGGTAATCAGTAAATAAAATGAGGAGCATTAGGGGGCATTTTCCAAAACAACAAATGAGCTTGTCAGAAAGCTGGTGAGCTATTTGGTGGTGGCGCAGGGCTTAATGTTCTTTTTCATTAACAGTGAAAGAAGATGTTATCAAAGATGGGTGTTTTTTTTTTGGGTTTTGGGGGGGGCGAGTAGACGGTTGGTGGTGTGGCTGGGGGTCGCAGCCATGGGACAAACGCTGTTGCGTAATTATCAGTTTAGCTGTAACGACAGCTGAGGTGGAGCCGTGGTGTAATTAGCATTAGCGGCAATGATCATTAAGGGGTGGAACTGAGTGCTAATTATCGGTTAGCGCTGATGAGCATAGTGGGTCTATCCAGCCAACGCTACGCCCCAGGATAGGGGAGAGCCGGGCCCCCTCGATCATCCTGTAATGGAACAGCAGGCCTCGGAGCCCGCCAGGGGGATGGAGGCCAGTACGGAGGCGGAAACAGCCCGTCTCATAACATCACCGTAACATTGCTCACTGCGCTATCATTAGCAAGCAGACAGGGCCTGACAGAGCTTACAGTAAAGGGCCTGCAGTAGACCTTAGATCTAATGGGTTAACCCAGTTTACTTAGGGTTAAATATCAAATACAAGACCTGCAGTGTAAAGCTGTCAAGTTCAATTGTGTCTCAAACTAACATTAATTTTCATACATCTGCAGAATATTTTCTAGGAATCTGTTATTTGTCCGGTCCATTAAATGTCAAAAAAACTGTGAAAAATGTGCATACAAGTTTCTTTAAAGTCTTTACATTTCTTGTTTTGTCAGCCTCACTTTGATATAAAATAAAACAAAGCAATTAAACTACCTCCACATTTCAGAGGCTCAACATCATTTTTTTGTATACAAAATTACCTAAATAATAAATCTATCAGCATTACCGATTATGTTTCCTCTGTCGTCTAATCAATTAGTTACAGCTCTTAGTTCAATCTTTATGAGCTAAAGGGCAACATGTTATGTGGACATTCCGAATTGATATTTGGACAGGAATTTGGAATAAATATGCAATTGTTTTTATTTCAACACAACCTTGAGAATCCTCCTCCCTCCACACAGGTACTTCAGTGGGAGCAATAAGTCAACCGGGCTGACAAGATGGCGTTGGTTGGCAACAGCTATGCACTGAAGCGTGCGAGCGTCTGCCCTCTGGATGTCCTACACTGTAGGTTCACAGTACGGCAGCTGGCGAGGGCCTCGCTGACATGCTACTCACCCCTGATCTTTCACAGTAAATCTTGATCCCGCCGAAAGAGACCGTCAAGAACACTCTCTGCTTGTGCTCCCCTTTGGAACGCGCAGAAGAAGCCATTCCCTGCAGGAGATTAAAGGAAACGACATGAGGAGATGAAAGGATATGAGCTCAGCATGAAAGATGGTGAGCCCTCGCCTCTTCCGGCTCAGGTGAGGGTGACAGTGGGAGATGGGGGGATGGATATTGTAGGGTAAGGTGACAGTAGTTACGTAAGGTGTGATAGGACAGAATGTTCTTTCATGTGCCGTTTCTTGAAGCTTCACTCTCAGAGGAGTTCACACGTCGACTTGTGAGCAAGAGTTATTATTATTGAGGCCTTTTTTTTTTTTTTTCCCCAAGCATTTTTTTCTCTCCCTTTTCTTGAAGTACTGTAGGTTTACTGCACTTCAACGTGACATACACAAGTGCTAGCTAACAACAATAAGGTGAGATTTGCTGACAGAATGGATCGCTGCTGACCGACCAGCTCGCTTTGACAACTTTGCATAGTGCTGACTGAACACGGCAGCCAGCCTTTGAAGTACGTATTTTCCCATGGATCTCAGCAGCTCACATTGTCTTTCTTACATTCTCAGCTCTAATAAAGAAAACAATTAACATTTCCACCGTTTTCCATTTGACGCGACCTGTGTGCTTGACATGTCTTTCATATAACAAAGCCTGCAGGAGAATAGAAGAGAAGAGAAGAAGAAAGTCCTGCCTGCTGTGCTGAACACATCTGACAAAACTGCAGGACCAGTAACGCTGAAGAGTGGTCGGCCTCAGCTATCCTCCACTTTAGATTTGTTTCTCTTAGGGCTCAGCTAATATTCAAAAAGACATAACGGGTTACATACATCACAGTTGAGCTCTACTTCTGCAGGGAGATGTTAAAGCAACATATCCATCTTTACATGTATCTTTAATATGAGAAACAGAGGAGCTGAAGGAATCAAGGGAGTGTGAATAGGGTGAGGATAAAGAGCAGAACAAGCAATGGGGATAAGGAGAAGATGCGGAAGACAGCACTTACGGGTGTTAGGAACGTTTGAACCGTGGCGGTCTCACAGAGTTTACAAGGCCAACTCAAAAAGAGTAGATTCAGGTGGCCGAAGTAAGTTGAAGTAAAAGTTAGAGTTTCAAGTTAAAAGAAAGTAAATCGAGCGACGGGACGATTAAAGCGTTAGATAGTATAAACGTAAGGATAAGGTATTATAAATCGTATGTGTCCTTCGTTCGGGTGAGAGTGTTGTGGTGTGGGGGTGGGCGTGCGGCGTGGGCGTGGGTGTGTGTGGTGTTGTGTGCGGGAGGTGTGGTGTGTGTCGTCGGATAATGAGGTCGCTGGTACTAAGCAATTCTCAACATAAACAAAGTCTAGGGTCGGACAATAGTACAAAAGGGAGGATAAAAAGCACGAGAGAAAAAGAAAAGCTGGTGTCCAGTCGCGGGCGTGACCTCCACCCCGAATAATTCGCAAAGGCATCCTCTAGCCCGCACGCATGTTCCTGTTCTAGACTAGCCGCTAAACTATCTCCACTCTAGAGTAGCCGCTCGCGCCCTTTCGACACGGTCCTGAGGTACTACTTGCGATTTCCACACCGACAAACACTTACAACCCCCCTGTTACTCGAGGAAGTTAGTAGTGTCAGTCGTATGACCTTCCGAAACAGGCCTAGGACACAGACATGAACAGACAACTTTACTCAGTATACTTGCGAGTGCAGGAGAGTGAGCATTTCCGGTAGTGCACATCAGAGACGATCTTGACTGTGTTGACCTTGCTGTTTTCGGTTGCACAATTAAGACGTCGAAATATTAGTGTATCGGTTTGACATTTCCAACCAAAAAGTATGACATTACCTTTTTACAATTGCGTCGAGTTTATAGGGAGATTATTCGCCAAATAAAATCGTCTGACGAGTTCGATGTAGGTATTAAATAAGGTGTGTCGACAAAAACTGGTTGAACTCCGTTGGACCAAAGGATAGCAAATTCTACGGGAGATTCGTTTTGTGAGACTCAATTACTTAATATGTGCAAAAATTCTTGTGGAGGACGGAGAACTTTACAAACAGAGTACAGTCAGGGGTCGGGAAGATATGAAATGTCGCTACTATAGAACGCGTGTATGTACGTTGATCACTTTATTACACTTGGTATTATATATAAGTTTCGCGACACCGAGGGAAGAGAGGAGGCTGGAGACGTTCATTTTCATATGCTCCAGTTTAAGTCGGGTAAATCAACAACTCTTTTCACATTATAGGACCACTTAGGTCACCTTACTTTCGCCAGAACTCACAGTTGTTGATACAAACATTCATCCATATGCACATGTTTGAAATGAGCTACGATCCGAAAGTTCACAACGTAAGAGCTGTACGTAAAAGAGTTTTGTCTACTGACAGTGATAGAGTTATTTGTTGACCAAAAAACTAAGTCACAGTCTACCTATGATTTGCGTTAGGGGAGTAGTAATGATTCGTGCAGGATGGCAGGTTTACTGGAACCGACTTCATCGATGTCGAACAATCGATTGATGGAATTTTTATATGTGTGTAATAACGGCATGTTCGAGTAGAAATTACAAAAGCGACTGCAGCAAATTCCTTTTTGCCCCAGGACAAGTACGATAAGGTTTTCCTGGGTAACATTGAATCTTTGGGGTTACCATTTTTTTTTTAAGGAGTATAACAGTGTTTGGAGTAAAGGGTGTCTAGTGACTGGTGTTCTGTTTGTTGGGTAAGAGTCCCGTTATCTCGGAAGTCTGGCTACCCACAAACGAAAACCCCATTTTCGTACCCGGCGTTAACCGAAGGCCGAGGTTAACATTTGACACAACCTGAAACCCAAAAGCTATAGAAGGACACAGGCTGCCGTGTCTCTTGAGACTTTCGTGCCTCAGAAATTTTTCGTCAACTGTGTTTTGAAAAGGAGGACGATATTTACATGACGAATCTACTAATTCCTTTGTAAAGGTTAAACATGTATTCCTGGTTTTAGGACGTAGCTTGGGACGAACTTTATTGATATGATTGGCGTCGGGTTGTATAACACCGTAAAATGTGGTCGAGACAGAGCAATCTGTAATATATAACACCAATGGAAAACCTATTACGATCCGTCCGTGTAAGATTTGAAACTTCGAATACAATCTTGAATATTTTCGAATAATTTTCATTCTTCGATTGGGTTTCGAATTTCTGGTGGTACGGGTTAATGCGAACGATAAATTCCAAACTGTTAAACGACACTATAACGACAAGCCTTAGATCCCCAAACGGATTGCACGTTAATAGTTATTGATTCTTGTGATACTGCTCTTTATCGACGAAGGAGAAGAGTCTTACATTAAGACATAGGAGAATTCCAGTGGGTGACAGCAACCCGAGGTTTCATTTCCTCCGTCCTTTATGAATAGTAAAGAAACAACCCCCCCTTTATCGTCGTGTATTCGTAGAATACGTCATCGACCGATGCCCTATATTTATAGGGAGATTTTTCTCCTCATATGCGGTACGAAGAAAAAATTCATAGAAGACGTGAGAACGACCCCGGAATTAGCAACCCTTCAGGGTTGCTCTTGACCCTTCGTCGGGCCTTCCGCTTCGGAGTAGTAGCGGATATACAGGGTTGATTTTTGTTGAAAGGGGGCGGGGCTACTTAAAGGTCGTCACGGGAGGTATATAGGTCATCAAGTGGTCGATCGTCGGTAAATGTCAGATACCCGTCAGCTATGTCTGACGGATAATAGACCTGACCCCCTATTCCCCACTGCACCAGAGATAACTCGACGGAGAGCAACTGAACTCCTGATTAGGTGTTGTGTCGTTTCTAACTCTTCGCTATCGCTAAATGTGTTAGGTATGCGCAGCGGGGCGGTGCGGTTGTCGGCGTGGCGGAGAGAGGATGNCCATGTTATCCTTCTCTAAAATAATAACATTCTGGCAACATAAAAAATCTAACTTGCAGCTGAAAATGTTTTAAGAACAGTAGGGCATAATGTTCTAACAATGTTATCAAAAACATTTTAAGAATGTTTTTAAAGAACGTTATCCTACCTTTCAGAAGAACATTCTAGGAACCAAAATAAAAGCTTCTGGCGAAAACGTTTTAAGAACAGTAGGGCATAATGTTCTAACAATGTTATCACCAAACATTTTAAGAATGTTTTTAGAGAACGTTATCCTACCTTTCAGAAGAACATTCTGGGAACCAAAATAAAACTTCCCGCTGAAAACCTTCCTAGAACAATGACTGTAACATTCTCAGAATGTTTTTAGAACCAAACATTTCGAGCTGGGTCAGTGGCAAGAGGTCTGTCACTTACAACTCAGTACCATCCATCTTTTTTTATTTAGTCAGTATCTTAGATTACTTATGCCCTTGCTATATGTTTTTTATGTAATGTGTGCAAGTGTGTATATCCGTATTACAACTATGACCGGACATGTATGTGCATGTGAAAATCCCGGGCTGCTTGCAAGGTTATAGGCCAGTTAATCCAAGCTCCAACGCAAATATCCATTCAGCTGCTTATCTGAGGGGGGAAAACAGGAGCTGTGTGTGTGTGCATGTGTGTGTGTGCGTGCGTGCGTGCGTGCGTGCGTGTGTGTGTGTTGTGAGAGTTGGCTGCTCCGGTATAAATATTTATGGAATAGGAAATGCAAAATGAATTGCAAATTAGCAGCAGCGAGCTAAATTTGAAAGAAAATTGAACTTGAGATTGAAAATGAAGTTGAATGAAGCCGGTGGACTTAATGAGAAAACAACCGGAACATTGAGAACACTCTGCGGTCGCCAATTGCAAGGCATTGTGGGGCATTCACACAGAACGCCCGGTCAGAAGGTTACGGTGTGGGGGGCTCACTCCTACTCCTGACCCACACCCACAGTTCCCATGGGTGCCATTGGTGGTGACAAACCAGCTTGAATGGCTGCTATTGAGAGGAATCATCTCGGTCCAGTGCTCACCCATAATCCACCAGGCCCTCCCTGGGTGATGGACGTTGGGTGGTGCGCTGGTGGTGTGGGACAGGGGGGGGGGCATCTGTGAATGTGTCTGGCCCGGCCTCAGGCTTTATAATGTCATTCCTCACCTTCTCCATCCCATCCCTTTTGCTGATTATTCTGTCTATCATCTCTGAAACTGCCCTTACATCACCTTGACACCACCAGTCTTCTCATTTTGTCTCCACGCTACCTGCCTTCAAACTCTTTTGATTATGACATGCGAGCTTTAGCCCAGTTTTGTGCATATGCTATGTATAAACCATCCTCTCATAACCTGTGCTGGGTTTGTTATCCGCAAAACAACGTCTCCTGACACATTTACACGACGGGATTCCAGAATCAAAGTCACCATCACCTCTGAGAATTTAACCGTTTTCAGGCCCCTTGCTCACTCATTTCTAGGTCAAGAGTCCCATACAGTGCATTCGTTAACGGCACATTTAAGAGGATAGCTGAGCTGTGTGAGAGAGAGGAAGAAGGTTTATTATCCCTAATTCAGACCGCCAAATAACTCAAAGAACGTATTACATCAAAATGACCCTTTCCCACCAAGAAACACACCGTACATCTACTCAAACACAAATGGAATTCCATCTAAGATCTAATCAATTTCCAAGGAAAATTAAAAAGGTTTGTGCAAATGGCGAGAAAAAAGAAAGCGTCAAATGCAAGCACTTGGCTTGGCTATGCACACCCTCTCACTAATTCATCAGGGCACAATTCTCTAAAGGGGGGGAGGGCTTGAAGAAGCTAAAGTCATTAAAGTCGGTAAGCAAGTGAATGTGAAATCTGGGTCTAATTCTGACTTGTTTCGAAGCCAGAGGATAATGAGTGTTATATACATCCACCGCGTACCTCTGAACATTAAGCCTGTCACTACCATGTAGAGAAATTAACATTCCCACATTGATAACAAACTCACTAAGAAGACAAACTGTAGACAATGTGCTGTTTCAAAGACTGCTGGATAGATGAAAGAAGAGAGGGTGGATGATAATTATTGCTGTACTTTATTCCAAACCATACCTCATAGACCGACTGGAGCCTATTCTTACAGCATTATGTATTCCATCCAGTTTTTACTGACTCATACACTAATGTAATGTAAAATGCATGCTGCTCCAGTTGCATTTTAAACACGATCGGTCCAATTTAGTACAGCTCTCTCAGATGAGTTTTAACCAGATGTTCTGTGCCATTTGTTTCTTTACATACAGCGCGCCATTTCCCCCTAATAACACTTCAGGAGAGATTTAGAGGTTTATGCACAGATCCTCAAAAAAAAGTAGGACTTGCATACCGAATGAGCGTCTTGACACAGTGGCATAACTCGTACGCTACGTGCTCTGGGTTCAGATCACGACGAGCCGTGTGCTGTATTTGAAAACTAAAGAGCTGCGGGGCATGCTGTTTCATGTTGTTACTTTAACTGTAAGGAAGGAGAGAGGCGGAAGGTGTGTTTGTGTGTGTGTGTGTGTGTGTGTGTGTGTGTGTGTGTGTGTGTGTGTGTGTGTGTGTGTGTGTGTGTGTGTGTGTGTGTGCGTGCGTGCGTGCGTGCGTGCGTGCGTGCGTGCGTGCGTGCGTGCGTGCGTGTGTGTGTGTGTGTGCATTTGTATTTTAATTATGTTTTCAGATTGCAAGTAAAACGTAAATGCACACACACACACACACACACACACACACACACTGGTAGATTTGGTCCATACAAAGACACAGAAAGAGGAATACGTAACAAAATAATATGAGAACAGGAGTGTTGTTGCAGCTATTTAGAAATGGTAACCCTATTACAACAAACTAACAAAATATGAAAATACTACATACTGCACTTAAAGTGGAGAGCGGGTGAAAGAGGTCGTGTGGAGTTGTGCAGCATGCAGGAGCTACAGACGTTAGGTGGGGTTTTGAAGAATCCTCCCAGCCGAGCGCTGTAGAAACAGATTCCACTTCAGAGCGAGGGTGTTCTCACATCTCAGTTTATTAGAGATAAACACATTCTGTGCAACATGTTGGACAGAACCGTCCACAGCAAGAAGCAGCACGAGCACCTTAAAGAGACACCTTTAGAGCGACCTGCTCTCCGTCTGCTAGGCTGCCTGGACCCCGAGGAGAGAAGAGAGTCGGAGGGTGAGGGTGGGGGTGAGGGGGAGGGTGAGGTCAACACACCTCCACTTTGTGATGTGTGCACTGAAGGGAAGTTTACCAGGAGCCCGGTGTGAGAGCCAAAGCAGCTCTGGAGCTGGTGCACATGCAGGACCCTTAGAGGGGGCTGTAGGCACGCTCTGTCGTGCTCCAGTGCACTGTGTGTGTATTTCCTGAACAACAAAGTGACACAGTGCAAGCAACAGAGAGACTTCGGTCCGATACTGCCCCCTACGGGAGAGCAAGATGTTTCAGGTCAGACAACGGCAAAGAGTTCACAGGGAGCATTACCAAGCACTATATGCAGTGATAAGGACTGGACACACTAGATATGGTTGTTCGTAGGAAGTGACGCACTCCCTCGTCTCCGGTACACTGACCTGAGACACTACAGATGTTGTTCTAGGAAAGGTGAACACTCCCCCTGTGTCCGTTAATCCGACACTGAGACACACAGGATAGGTTTTCAGGAAAGGTGACACTCGGCCTGGCTCCGGTACATCCGACCTGACAGCACCAGGATAGTGTGTTCAGTAGGGAAAGTGACACTCCGCTGTGTCGTACATCCGAGACCTGGCACACAGGATAGTTGTTCGTAGGGAAGTGCATCCCTGGTCTCGGTTACATCTAGACCTGAGAACACGGATAGGTTAGTTCGTAGGGAAGGTGTACCTCCCTGGCTCCGGTACATCTGACCTGAGGACACACAGATAGGTTGTTCGTACGGGGTAAGAGTGTGACACTCCCCTGCTCCGGTACATCCGGACCTGATGACACACAGTATAGGTTGTTCGTATGGAAAGGTTGACACTCCCTGTCTGCGGGTACTCCGACCTGAGACAACAGGATAGGGTTGTGAGTGGAAAGTTGTCACTCTGTCTCGAGTCTGAGACACACAGGATAGGTGTCGTCTCTCTCAAGTGACACTCCCTTCCTCCCCGTACATCGCGACCTGAGACACACAGGATAGGTTGTTCGTTGGGAAAGGTGACACTCCCTGTGCTCCGGTAACATCCGAGCGTGAGACCACAGATAGTTTTCGTAGGGAAAGGTGACACTCTGCCTGGGGGCTCCGGTACATCTGCTTGACTGAGACACAGCAGGATAGTTACTTCGTAAGGGAAAGGGTGACATCCCTCGCGTCTCCCGGTACCTCGCCGACCTGAGAGACACACAGGATAGTTTCGTTCGTAGTGAAAGGTGACACTCCCGTACGTCCCTGCCGGTACATGCCGACCTGAGACACAAAGGACTAGTGTTTCGTAGGTAAGGTGACACTCCCTGCGCTGCCGTACCATCCCGAACCTGGGACACACAGGATAGGTTGTCGTAGGGAAAGGTCGTGGTAGGCTCCCCGTTTGAGACAACAGACCGAATATCTCGCATCGAGTGACTCGTGTCGTTACACCCGTAAGACCTGTCCACTCCGGCCGGATGGACGAGTCCGTACGTCATCCGAAAGGATCCGCGACGAGCAGACTACCTGTCGTGAGAGATTATTTCGTACGTGGACCGCGCACAGTTTTTCACGCGGTTAGGGCGAGTCGTCGCGGTAAACTACACCCTTATCGCCGCGACCGA